>NC_056728.1:1414987208-1415019708 GCF_019279795.1 Protopterus annectens | reverse complement strand
TTCTGTTTTAGAGGCATAGATGCTCTGAACTGTCCCTGATCTTAAAGAATGTCTCTGATTTCAATGTATTTTATTTATTTATTTAAATATTGTAATTTGTATTCTGACAATTCAAGGAGGATTGCTGCCACTAAATAATGATGACACAGACTTTAAAGACTTCAATAAAGCATGCTAATGCAAAGCCCATTATTCCAGCAGTTTTCTAAGTATATAAAGGTAATAGCTGCACCTGATTTTGGACTTGTGTCCACTATTACATTTTATTCTTATTGATTCTTGAGCAAAGAAGGGTTGCAGGGGATGCACACTGTATTTTGGCAGCACTGAGCTGAGAAGATAAATTAATGTGCGACTGTTGTGCATGTGTTTATTCATTTATTTGACCACAACCAGACATCTGAAATGTACAGCAACAGACATGTAAGTGGTTGCTATGGTGGCCACTTTCTATTTCACCTTGTAATATACCCCAAAAACATTATATATATATATATATATATATATATATATATATATATATATATATATATATATATATATATATATATATATATATATATATGTATGTATGTGTGTGTGCGTGTGTGTGTGTGCGTGCGTATAACTGTTACCTCATTATTGTCTATAAGGAGATGAGTAGTCTTAGACATTCCTCCCTGAAGGAGATGCAGACAGAAATTATTGAATATTCATCTCACATTTTCAAACAAAGCAAGGTCTTGCCATTGAACAACATTATCTTTATGAAAGATTATGGCTAAATTCAAGGATAAAATAATTGACTTCATTAATTGTCTACGAAACTGGTATCATTCTAGGGATCCAGAGTGCTTTTGTGTGGATTAAATGGGAACACATCCTCTCTCCATCCCTATGCCTGTTTTGCCAGTGATGGCCTACACTTTCCACCACTTGGATTTTGCATAGAGGCTAAAACTGCTGTTACCATGTAGTATCCTTTTTAGGCAAAATTCATCTGATATGTATTCTGACATAGAACATTCCAATCCAGATAATATTGAGACAGCACTGTTGAATGCCAGAAGCCTAAACAAGAAAATGTCTGAAAGGGAGACCTTCTTAAACATTGAAAACCTCAGCATTTATGTACCTAATCCCACTGGTAGTGATAGCACTCCCTACATTCCAGGGTACAATGCTATCTTGAGTACAGATTTGTCTACAGCTGTGGGGGAGTATCATGATTTATTTGTAACCCCATAGGTTTTTTCTGGCTAGTTTCCAGATGCTGCAAATCTGGATTTGGCTGAGGTTCTAGTAATAACTGATAAAATTAATTATTACATTATAGCTAATTATAGAACCACATCTGTGGTCTCTTCAGAGCATGTAAAAATGAAACATTAACTATGTCTGGCTTCAACTAACATTTAACCATTGAACCAAATACCTTTCCTATGTCTGGCTTCAACTATCCACACAAAAACTGTTAAATGCATACTAGCAACAACAAATAGGGCTAGAGGCAGAGGTTTATGAATTTCACAAAAGTCAATATATTACCAGATTGTCTCCCTCCAACCAAAGGTGTCAGTCTTCTAGATCTTGTGTTTACAAACATTTTCCCAACTGCACCAACCTATTTGTTCCTCTACAGTAAAATATGACCATCCCACTGTAATCATCTCCCTAAAAAGTTTTCTGGTACTTAATACCTCCCCTACATTCAGTGACTACTCCAAAACCAATTGTTTACAGATTATCAGTCTTGCTGATGATCACAAAATAGTATATCTTGCCAGAAAACTTTGTTTCTGAAGCTGCTGCATACCCCTCTAAGTTTTCCTCCCTCTTAGATAGATATGAGGAATTGGTACCCATCCATCTGAAGTATAATATCAAGTTAACAGAAAACTAGCCATGTGAGCCAACAGACAACTAGAGAGCCCAGTCCAGTTTCCCATCTATCCCCAAGCAATGCCTGTTGAACTGACTTCCTCAGAAATGGGGGCTCGGGTACTCAAACCCTGCACTACAATGGGCAGCTTGTTAACAACTCCCATATCAACGTACTCAATAATAAAGAAAAAAACTGCTGGCTAATTATAAAAGTGCTGTGCTTAATCATTTTAAAATGGAGTTAAAACTGGTAAGTCATTCAAACATACCATTAGGAAATTTAATGGCAACTTTTATCTTATAGCTTTAAGTTTAAATCTAAACCATATAGTGGAAATTCCACATGAACAAATTTTATAGCAAAAAGAAAAACACATTTCCATCTATGAAAAAATCTCTTCATCATTATAAAAGGGATTTAAAACTAAGTTTCTCAAACTTACTGCTATCAACTGTAAGACCATCTATGAATTTAGGGTCACATCCAATTCAAAATACAACCATTAGGCCTTAATAAATTACATTAGGAAGCTTAGAAGGAATCATCAATATTGTATAAAGCTTATCTCTAATGGTACCTCTTTCTCTGATCCCCAAGGACATTGCTGACATTCTGGACGACAAATTCACTTCTAACTTCATCTTACCTAACATCCTTATCACCCTCATTCCCCTTCACCCTTCCCTGTCCCCAGTGGTAACCATTTGAAATTCCAAAACTCATTAGTATGAGTGCCAGAATAGTGAGACTGAGTGACTGAAAATGCAAACTTATATACCTACGTCTGAAGTTGTGGTTCCTCAAAATAGTCTCTTCACCTTTCTCTGATGTATGGCAATCTTGGAGTGGTATACAGTATATAAGTTTGGAAGTTTGGGGTTTACCCCCCCCCACTCCACAGTAGGGGAGGGTGAAAGAGAACTTATACAGGAGAAGAGTGATGTTCAACATCTGCTGTTGTCCTGTGCTGTCAGTCATTTTTTCCACCATTCTCGGCTCACGTTTTTGAGTCTTAATATTTCAACAGGAAACCTCCCAAAATCACTCTGAATCATGTCTTTTAAGCACTTTCCAAAACATATTAGTACCCTGTATACCACATAACTTCCAGAATTTTATAAAATATCCTGATTTTTGTCTCATTTTTTTGCCCTGCCCCCACAGAATGTTTTTTCTGGTAAACTGATGAGGATTGCAGTTAGAGAACAATGACAAAGATTATGTTCCACTGACTTTTAAGTTAATTAAAGTAATATTTAAAAATTAGCCCTGCTTTGGGCCTTTGTCCCACTCTCCCAACTATATTTGGTCTTGTCTTGAATTCTTTTCCAAGCAAGTTGAGAGGTATGACCCATGGGTCTTGACAACATTCATGGATGTCTTCTAAGAATCACTAAGTTTCTCCTAGCAAAACCCTTCAGTCAAGTCTTCATCCTGAGTCTCTTCGCTGGTTACATCTCTGAGGGATGGTGGAAACCGTTGAGGTAGTGCCACAAACACAAAAGTAGTCTCTTTAATGACTCTGGGAAATTCATCTCTATTAGTTAAATCAGTACTGTTTTCAAAGCTATGGGATATAATACAAACTAATAAACAAAAGATGTAACAAATGCAATGCCTGCTCATCCTATTTAAGTTCTTCAAGAGGGTTACTGAGAGCATTAAAGGGCATAGAGTCCACACTGCCTACCTGGACCTTGCCTTAATTTTAAATGCTTGCTGAAAAAATGAACCAAAGAAATACTGATCAACATTTTTATATTGATGTGAACATTTTTTATAAAAATATTATTCAGCTTGCTTTCTTTGAAATGATGTGTCATTACTTTTTACCACATAGCGAATCATGTGATTTTAGGTACATAAAAGAATAAGACACGTTATTAGCTACTATAGTCTGACAAAGTCTCTGAATGTAAAGTGAATGAGATAAAAGCACTCACTAGTATTCAAATCTCAGCAAAGATGTTAATGTGCTTTACAGTGTTTCATAGGTCAGTCATAAGTACAAATGTCTTCAATCAAGATCATTGCTGACAGAGTGCCTTGTGGGACATGATGTCTACATTTTTATTTATGGGAAGTTTTTATTTATTTATTTTTTATTATTATAATGTTTTGTTCTATCATGAAGTGTGTTTACTGAGGAAGGGAGAAAAAGAATGGCTATTTTAATGTTTTTCTGAGTTTGAGGTGTGAAATTGTAATTACTTTTTACATTTATTTTTCATTTCTTTTCTTTATAGATTTGAGTGTGAAGATTGTGTTTTGTGTAGCATTTTTTTTCTCTTAGAGATGAGATTTATGCATTTCATTTGTTCTAAAGTTCTTATTTATTATTTGCTAATCTACAATTGAGCTGGCCCAGCTATGATCCATGCCAGAAGGCATAGGCTTGAAATCAAAGCAATATCTTCTAACTGGTTGTTTTTTACTACATCAGAAGAAACATGAATTTCAAACAGATTGTATGTTTCTTGCAGCAAAGGGAATCTAGATATGTAAAGATATAAATATTTTTACTTAAGAACAACAATTCATACCATATGAGAAATGTGTACATGTCAACAAGACAGCTGCAGTGGTGCAGCGGTAGCATTGTCGCCTCACAGCAAGAGGTTCTCCCATTTGATTCTTGGCTGGAGCACCTTCTGTGTGGAGTCTGCATGTCCTCCCCATGGTCGAGTGGCGTTCGAAAGACATGCGTGAATGGGCGTGCCTTTGTTGAAGGTTGGGTGTTGAGCTGGCACCTCAGCACCATGAAAATCTACTGCCAATCATTAGCGGACAGGAGATCCGCTGTGGCAACCCCTAACTGGGAAAAGTCGAAGGAACAACTACATGTCAACAAGGATAGAACTCATAAAGACTGTCTATTGTTACCTACAGAAGGCATTTGCATACATAGATATCAGAAATGAGCGTTCAGTGTTATTTATATATTATTATTATTATTATTATTTACAGATAACATACATGTGTTAAAATAAGGAAAACAAAAACGTAGTGTCTGGCTAGCAGTCTGATGCTCAGTGAAAAGTACAGTACATATTTTAAAATGCTACAGCTGCAACAAAATTCATTAATATCAGTTACAGCACTAACACTGGGATTTGCAGCAGTCACCATATTATTCTACCAGTTTTCTTCTAATGCTTGCAAAGCTCTTTTCATTTCTAACCTATGTTGGGAGGCTGTCAGCAGGAACCTTACATGGTAGAATAGCATCTGGTCATATAGTCAGGTATTTAAAACTACTGATTTCTTAGATATAGTTAAGTCATTTATATAATGGCTATCAGATTTGCCTTAACTTTTGGTTGGATCCAAGCTACTGGTTGTAGACTTGTCAGTGAGTAACAGTTTATTACTACTGACTTGTTTGCATAACTTGCCAAAAAAAATATCAATGCCCCATAACACCATTACTGAGGACTTTTCAACCTTCAAATATTATAACAAAATTATCATACATGGCAATATATGTTACAGTATATGTTACAATATGTGAAGATGCATTAATTTCAGTATACTGCTTTAGGAAAGCTAAGCACAATGTGAACAGTGTGTCATGTGACTCAACCATTTTTGATAAAATGTGATGGTGACAAGATATCTCTATGTAAACTTCTCTCCTATTTGGTCTTCCTCAATACCGTTATGACTTATTTTAATGGAAGAAACTTAAGGAACAATAGATCTACACTGGTCACTTAACATTCCAAAAGGCTAAATAAATGCACAGGGAGAGCCTGCTAAACTTAAGACTAGCACTAGATCTTAATGCTGTAAATAGACACCAGTATGCCATAAGTAAAAACATTTCTTCAAACAGCCATTTGTTCTTCCCTTACAAATGTGGCTAAGGTGTTGTAGCTGCAAAGATTCAGCAAGCTGGGAAGAATATTTGAGATTTACAACCTGCATTTCTTGTATTTTTCTATAATGGGCTGAATAAGAACAAAAAAGTATTTTTTACATTTTGCACTCAAGGCTGAACTGTTTTTTTTAAATCACATTCACAGCCAGAAAAGGTTGGTGCAAACAGACTGCTTTATGTTCAAGTAAATGGATTCTTTACAATGTATCTCATTAAGTCATAACTATAAGGTAGGCATATTTGAATCAATGCCATTACATTAAATATATGAGTTAGCTGTGGCGAACCCTAACCGGGAAAAGCCGAAAGTCACAACAACAACAACCAAGAATGTCAAAAGGGCATCGTGAAGGCAAATAATTCATAATGCAAAATAAACACACATTGCAAGCCTAGCATTAAAAAAGCTAATTCCTTTGTGTGTGTGTGTGTGTGTGTGTGTGTGTGTGTGTGTGTGTGTGTGTGTGTGTGTGTGTGTGTGTGTGTGTGTGTGTGTGTGTGTGTGTGTATGTGTGCATGTTATTGTACAGATGTTATGAAAATTAAAATTAGTTTAGTTACGTCCAACAACAAGAATTGCAAATCTTACATCAATATTTAACTGTTGGGTGGAAGAACTTTTTATATCAAGAATATATATATATATATATATATATATATATATATATATATATATATATATATATATATATATATATAGACAGATAGATATACACATATATATGAACAAATGCAAAACAACTTAACAGATAGCTCATTTTCTAAGCACAATAAATTTTATTAGCTTTTGATCTATTTGTTGACTGGGTAAGCCTACTTGGGAAAATGCCTTTTTTTCAGGTAAACCCAGGGAATGGTGTCTGGTTAAATTACTTGTTCAGAGTCCCAGAGGAGGTAAATAAAGGTAGAAGGAATCAAACATTAAACTCTGGGCACAGCAGTCAGCTCACTGACAGCCCAGTGCATTAGTCCTGTATACTAACTGCAAGACTGGCTGTGGCATTCGGCCTCACAACACCACACAATGGTCTGTCATTTCCCTATAATGCCCCAGACTACTACTTTCCCCCCAAATCCTTCTGCCATGAAAAAAAGAAAATTTAAATTACTCTCACTTCACAATAAAACAATTGAAGTCACTTTTCATAGCAAATTATTATGGATGATAGAAGATGATAATCTAAAATTCGACCTGCTTGTACAAAATTGTATAAGAAAAACTCATCTAGAATTCATCTAAAACTAGTGATGCTTTATAGAGCCCAAAACTTGGTCACCAACACAATTAAAGCTACAAATGCCACAACTTATCTCCTCTCCAGTCTTCTTTATGGTGCTCCCATCCTTACTAACCTTCAGGTACCAAAAAAAATCAAAACTTTAACAATGCTATAACAAAGTTGTTAACTTTGAGGCAAATACCTCTTTCAGAACTCACCCCTATATAGCTAAAAAGCCTACATTGGTTAGAACTACCATATCAACTATTATATACACAGTTTCTTAACACCTATAAAATTATTCAGTAACTATCTGTCTGTCTACTGCTACATAACATTCTGCACAGTTATGTTCCTAGTCAGTCATTACAATCCAATGACCAAAATTTTTCCTGTCTGTCCACAAATGTATCAAATCTGCTGGACATTGCCTGTACTCATACCATGTTGCTAAGCCCTGGAACTCCTTATCTCTGTTCATATCAAAATTGCGGCGGTCAAAAAAAAAGTTTGTTTCACCGACCCACAGCACCGAACACGAAACACTACCTAGGTCAGTATGTCAAACATCATGCCGATTATTCTAATTTGTCATTATTAGACATACTATGCCCCATGCACCTTACACAACAGTAATGTAAGTTCAGTTTAACTACCCCTGCACCCCCAACACCCCCTGTAAATTATATATTCCAACTCTGAGATCGCATTACAGTGGGGAAAAGGATACATTTCCCGATCCACACTGTACCATGATTTCTTGTAAAAAGGTTGACCACATAGGTGCAAATGCACAGTGCATTCGCTGAACCTGGGACTCACACACATGAAGGTTCAGCAACATGGATTCAGCCAACCGTAATTTGACATCCCGTGGTCGCCGAACTTTCACTCGTAATTTTGATGGTAAACCTATATATATACATATATATATATATATATATATATATATATATATATACACACACACACACACACACACACACACACACACACACACACACACACACACGGGTGTACTTTCCTAAAATGAAAATTCACTTTTTCGAAATAGGAAAGTACATCCCCACTTAAGCGAAAGTGCACTTTAACAAAAGTGCAGTTTCGCTTAAGCTCACTAGGCCAAACCTACCTCACCACAATGGAGGACATTGGAAAATGGGCTATGTCCTCCACTGTGGTGTGATAGTCACGGACCTTAGGGTTAGGGCTCAGGTCAAGATAAGGGGATAGCCATAATAACTATCCCCTTAACCTAACCCATGCCCTAACCCTAAGGTCCATGACTATCGCACCACAGTGGAGGACATAGCCCAATTAGGAATGTCTTCCACTGTGGTGCGATAGTCACGAACCTTAGGGTTAGGGCTCAGGTCAAGGTAAGGGGATAGCTCTACTAACTATCCCCTTACCCTAACCTGTAACCTAACCCTAAGGTCCGTGACTGCTAGCCCGTTCAGTGTAGCAGGTTCGCGAGAGTGCACTTTTGTGAAAGTGCACTTTCGTGTTAGTGTGGGTGCACTTTTGAAGTTCGAAGTAGTGAACTTTCGTTCTTCCAAAGTACACCCATATATATATATATATATATATATATATATATATATATATATATATATATTTATACATATGGGTCTATGTTAAAGATCAAAAGTTCAAACGACTGAAAACCAAAATATCTAAAACTCAAAATATCAAACATGAGAATTTACCCCTTCTCTATTGTTGTGTGATCTCGGAGTTGATATACATAGTTAGCGGGTGGGGGCACAGCCCCCCACATGATGGATGCCAGGGAGCTTGCTCCCTGCATTAAAAATGTTTTAATATTTTGAGATTCAGATATTTTGGTTTCAGTCTTTTAAAATTTCAATCTTATAACATAGACCGCATATATTTATATGGATATACTTCGATACTCGAATGGTCATATAATCGAATTTCATTTTAGTGAGAAGAAAATCCTGAAAAAGAAACACCTGAACAGTGAATTTTTCCTAGGGCAAGTAAACACTTTCCTAAATGTCAATGAAAAACACACCAGAGTAAATAAAACCCACCTAGGTGGGGGGGGCTATGCCCTGCACACTCCCCAATATGGGGGGCTTTGCCTCCCACCCCCCAATATATATATATATGTATATATATATATATATATATATATATATATATATATATATATATACTAACTCCAGGTTCACACTTCAGTGTAGAAAAGGGGATGTTGGGCAATTGTTTACTTGGCAAAAATTGGTCAGTTGGGTATTTCATTTTCACGATTTTCATCTTGTGAAAATGAAATTTGATGATATGGCCATTTGAGTATTAGAAGGGGATCCATTTACATATATATATATATATATATATATATATATGTATATATATATATATATATATAGATATATATATATATATATGTATATATATATGTGTGTGTATGCTTATTTGTGTGAGTCTAATATGGTTGAATTCAAGTTTTGTATAGTTTAGGCAAGCAGGAGTGTACAGGAAAAATGAATGACTGAAAATCATTTAGTATGTATGAGAAAGTGATCACTGGTTAGGATTACAGTAAGGTCTAGGTAATAGGATAGATTTAATCTTGTGCCTGTTTGATGTTATGTGTGTTCTGTGCCATTTTGCCTTGTGTAGTGGTAAAGTTAGGGAAAGAGTTTTAGAAACAGAATGTGTAGGGTTGGGATTAAGGGTGAAGGTATGCTAAGGGTTATCACATATGAGTAAGGTGGTGCACGGAAGTAAAGTTCTGCTGGTCAGAATAGCAGCCTAATCTCTAGACTCCTATACTCAGGAAGAGTGCTTTAAATATAATTGTTTGCAGTAAACAGTACTCTGATAAAATAAATCAAACAGTAACTACTAATGCATAGCTATACTCATTAGGGAAAACGAAAGAAAAAGCTGAAAGCTGTAGGATGTAGATGGATTTATGGTTCTGCACAATTTCTGAATAAAACTACTTGATCCTGTGTGTATAATAAAGTTAGAATGATAACTTTGTCTTTATGTAGTCTTATAAGAATGTCTACTGCTTTGGGGCTCTTTTCCTCTGCTTATCTTCTGTGCAGTATGGAACTCACTGTGGTGCTATAATGGTTGCACCAGCACCACCTTAGCTCTGTTACACCAGGGCATCAAAGGGAATCTGGGCGATGGCATAAATCTGATGTTTAACTTGCAGGAGGAGATTGCAACCATTTAACAGGAAAGTGCTAATTATAAGCTTTTTGTGAAAACTTGCATCAAAAAATGTATATTTTGAATCTGTATTTAATGTTCAAGCTACCCATATGCAGGACTGTGCAGCTATTGTCAGATGACACCAGATAAATATCATGGAGTTAAAGAAGAAGATGTTGGATCTGGAGAACAGGTAGCACAGAAATAACCTTTGACTGGTTGATCTTAAGGAACAGAGGGATGTGACACGCGCCTCTTCTTGGAAGACCAGCTGCTCAAAGTGCTCAATATCAGCCATTCCCACCCATCTGTAGTGGAAAGGACACATCAACAGTTGAAGCTGTTGAGTATGAAAGGAGACATCCTAGACTAAGCTAATTACCAATGAAGAAAAGCCCTCTCTCTGGGAAGGCAGTCAAGTGAAACTATTCTAGGACTTTACTAACTGAGCTTGTGAGACAAAGGAAAGAATCTGTGATGGTCCACTCCCCGTGTCACTAAAATGGAATCTATACTAAGTTTAAGTATCTTGTAGTGTTACAGAGAAGATGGTAGAAGGAATTCTACGTTTTTTCAAATTCTGAGCCTGCCATGCAGTTCCTACAGGCTAATATGCCCGCAAATTATATCCTAAATGAGTCCCTATTGTGTATGACTACAAGTACTTGGAAACTGCATCAGAATGTGGGATCCTCAAAAAAAAAAAAGATAATCGAACCTGGGGGCTGAACTCCCCATTTGCATAGAACACTGTGAAGGAATGCATTATGAAGGAGAAAATTGGTGTTGTATCTAATTCTGGAGTGCAAGCTAGCCAAACCCTTCATAAAGATATTAAGCAATATATGGGGCAAAGATGATCTGTTTATTTTGAACAAATGTTCCAAGGCAGGAATAGATAATATAACCTTATATTTAAACAAGGTCAGAAACTTTTGCAGCAGTTAAGGATAAAGAAAGAAAGAAGGTGGATACTAGGACTATTTAAGACACCAGAGGGGTAGGTAAATTTAGGGTCAGTTTATGGCCCTAACAGTGATTTGACAATTATTTTTTTGCAGACCTCTTTGGTAAGACAGAGGCCATGGAAGATGGATGCATGCTAAATATTATAGCTGGTAAATTCAATATAGTCATGAACTCCATTAGGGGCAAGACATCTTTCTCACCAGAAAAGCACATCAAGGCACTAAGATTTCTCAGTCAGGCACATATGAGCCAGTCTTTGTTGGACATGGAGGATCCTGAACTGAATAATAAACATTTTTAACCCTTGAGGGAGGCTTATCTCTACATGAAACTATTTCTTAGTTGCCAGAAAACCATTGTCTTTCGTTTCCCCAGCCACTCAGCCTCCAGGCTATGGATTATGGACTTTTTGCTTCTGAGAAAATGAAGGATTTCATAAATCTGTTTTTTATGATGAGAGTCCTAAAATATAAAATTAAGGGATTTGTGTACATGGACAGGGATATTAAAGGATGTAAAACTCAGTCACAGCAGCCTGGGACGTGTGTAAGCCAACTAGATTCTTAATGATTTCAGAAACGTCTCAGGGCTCATAGTCAACAACTATAAAATAAAGCAATTTCCAGCAAACAGAAGGTATATGGAGTTACACTCAGAGAGATTCAAAGCGCCTTATCTATGGATTAAATCTCTCCCAAGTGCTTGTGGATTTATTTATATGCTTACACCTTCTTCATGGCAGAGATGAATCTAAAACCTGTTTGACACAAGGTGTATATATGGATGCATAGTTGGAAGAATCATTACTTTCCGAATATTTGTGGTGACCCCTACTAGTCTGCACCTTCCATTACATCCCAAAACTCAATACAAATAAGAGGTCCAGTAAAATTATCAGAACAAACTTTAATGGTGAGTGCTTTCGCAGCTGAGATAGCTGCTTCATCAGACAATACGAACAAATTTCTTTCACTATTTAAAATAATGACATCCAATAAAATTACAAATACAATTAAATATGTTAATTAAGAATAAAAAAAGCTAAAGGCACATCACATCCAAATACACCTTTTAGGTTAAAACAACTAACATTTTATCTCATCAAACCCCTGGCTTGCAGTACAGGTTTGATAGAGATCTTATCATTTAAACCTTTACCTAGAGTAGCTGTCATTCTGATTATCCACTCTAATTCTACAGTTTCTGTCCTGTTCCTAATATTCCCACCTCTTTCATTCTCAACAGTTACCTGAATAACCATGAACTTAAATGTATGTGTGACATCATTCGAGATGGTATGCCTAGCTAATGCATTCATCTCAGTAGCCCTAGCAACATCATATAGATGTTCCCTCATACGTTCCTTTAATCTACAATTCGTCTTACCAACATAGAATGATAGGCACTTAACACAATAAGCCAAATATACTAAGTTAGTTGTGTTACATTTGGCATATACCTTGAATTCAACCACTTTACCAGGGTCCGGATGTGAAAACCTGCTACTACTATCTATGTGCCTACAGAAATTACATTTAGTACATGGAAACATGTCTATATCCTTGGGGAAGACCTTCTCATTTGATTGATTTCTAGGGCCACATAATAATCGTTTAAGTGACTTTTTTATTTCTATACGCTTATCTTGGTGTATCCCCTACAAGTTCTTTCACACTCTCATCTGAACACAACATTCTTAAAAATATCCTGCATTAGTTTTATATTGCTTGAATATGTAATGGGTATCCTCAAATAATTATAAACTCTTGTCATTGGTGTTACATTCAGGTATTTCAGAGAAATAAGGCTTCCCTTTATTGTTCCTACTTTCAGGAATACTGGAAAGGGCAATGTCTACCTCCTTCCTAGTATAATTCCTTGCAATAAACTTATCTTTCAGGCTGTCTAATTCCTTAATGAATTTGTCTTCATTTGCTGTAAGTCTTGACATTCTTAACCCTTGCCCCTTAATAATATTCTTGAACACATGATTTGGGTGCAGAAATTGTAGGGGATATAATGTAATTTTATTGGATGTCATTATTTTAAATAGTGAAAGAAAATTGTTTGTATTGTCTGATGAAAGCACTCACCATTAAAGTTTGTTCTGATAATTTTACTGGCCACGGCTTGGTTCTACATTAGTTTTTGTTGCATTTCTGCTGTTTTTTTGGTAAAACCATTTGCTTTCACCACATTCCTGGTTTATTTGACAAATAAGAGGTCAGTGAAAATTGTCAAGTTAGGAAATTAGGCTGTTTGGCAGAAGAGAAAGGGAGGTAAGATGGCTCCTTCTCTGCAGATTACATAGGGCTAGGCATAGCAAACTGGGGCTTTAAACAAAAGTCTTCACTTTATACCAGCCATTTAGTTGTGAACAGGTTACCATGTCAGCACAGGCAGAAACAAAAACTACTGTGTTCAATTCATTTACCCCATGAGATGCAGGTTGGTTCAGAAAATCCCTCCCCACTATTTGTGGCCTAAATTACATTCCTAACTATGCAAACACTTTACAAGAGTCAAGTGTTCTGACATTCAACCCTCCCAATATGAGTCTGTCTGTGGTTTAAAGTGGCTGGAGTACCTCTGAGGGATGATAAATAGGAAAGGTGGAGAATACGTTGACTGTCAGACCTAATTCAGGACTTAAATTATCATAGAGTGCTAGCTTCCTTCTATTTAATTGAAAACACTTTGGGACTAGTGAATTGCTCATTTTGCAAATGCTTGTGCTTTTGTTACTTGCTGGCTAGGTCCTAGATGAAGGACTATTTTGTGCTCCTCAATTTCTCTTCTTTGCAGTACGTTTAGCCTGAACCAAGGGAACCCGCTAGCACTTTAAGGCTATGGTATTTGCATCTTGTTTATGTGCAGATATCTCAGGGATACTAACCATGGTGTCATTTCTTTCTTTCAGAAATGAGAAACAACAGCACCAGGGATGAAATTTTCTCATTTAACCAATAGTTTATTAGGCTCAGGTGATTTCTATTGGTATATGAAAATTCTGTTCTATGTGTACATAAGGTCTATCGGACCTGCTATGACAAAGTAGTAAAAAGATTCACCAATAGAATTGGATGCTCAGGTTATGGAAATGTAAGTGTGACCAAACGTCATATTGTCTTGGCTTACTTTCTAGTTCTGCATTTATGAAAATATATGGCAGCTTCCGTATCACCAAGCTTCATTACCCCCCAGCCCATGTTTGCAGCAATTGTACTTTGGAGCATTCATCTCATTTGACTATTCAAAAAGGATTTGGCTAGACTTTTGATTATTGTAAGTTTAACTAATGGTGAAGTCAAGTACTGCATTTAAATGGAAAATGATGGTGAAGACATCAATAAGCAAACTCTAAGTGGCTGTGTCACATGGGGTAATATAGTGGCTGCAGGCTCAGAGGAGTCACAAATGTTGGAGGGGTAGTCCAACACGAAGAATGCAGGCCATTCGTCAGGACCAGCAAGCTGGTTTTATCCCTCCTGCCTGAGTCTTGTGTTGGAATTGAGGGCTGATGGAGGTTCCCAGGCAGGAACAAATGGGATTTAGGGCTCTCACCTAGTTCTGGAATATGCATCTCCCATTCTGCTGGAAAGAAACTGAGCAAAGGTAGAGGAGTCATTTCTCAAGATCTGGGGGGGTGGTACTGGAGTAAAGAAAGGGGGCAGGTTAGAGGAACAAATTTGCTGGGACAGGTTAAAGGCAGAGAGCAGATATAGAATCATGGGACAAGACAGTATCAGATTTCTAGGAACTATATCAGGCACTTGAGATGAGATTTAGCCTAGAACTGAAGTATATTACCCCAGGGGAGCCATACACAAACAATGTTATACAGTAGTCCAAGCACATAAGCATCATGAAGCAACAATAATACCTTTAACAATAGCGTGTGTGTAAAATTGTTTCAAGCACAATGAACTCCAGGGCTCATTTGTTACCAGGTCCAAATGGTTTGTCAGTACAAATCTGATCAAGTCTGTGCAGGGCATACCTGTCGTTAAAAGGGAATGTGGGCAGATTAGACTTGTAACAGAGACAGAAGTTTAATGTTAGCCAATCTGTTTTGTGCAATTCATTTCTATTTGACTGGGCTTTCAAAGAGTTTGTTGTGTTATGCAAAAAAATGGTGTCATGCAGTCAGTACTTATCACAGACTCAACAGGCCTCTTTAAACACTGTGTATCAGTGGTGACACCTGGTGAGGAAACAAAGATTTACATTTCTTGTAACGAGGTCATAGCTGAAGATGGACTGCTGTAATTCAGTCTTCCATCCTGTTAAACTGGATAAAATAAAAAGTAAAGCATGTTTCCCTCTTTTGTACTCTGGATCACAACTTTTTGTCTGCATCTTTTTTTAAATATTTGTCATCATATACTGCGATGGGTTAAGCTTGAGGTGGAAACATTGTGAAAAGAAAATCTCTTTGAGTTTTCTCTGTATTCGCAGAGGGGAAAGTACAAATGAACTCCCCCTAAAATATATGAGGCCTTGACATATGAGGTAGGCAGAGATGTCTAAAAGGAGATGATAGCTGAAAAATGCGCGGGTTCATGGTATTTCTGCAGATGTCAGAATATCATTTTGTGAATAGGAAGGAAATTTTTTTAGATCTGTGTTGTTGCTTTCTTATTACTGATCTTTTTTATTTCTCTTCATATCTGCAATGATTTTAAATTTTTCCTCAACATATTTTCAATGTTAGTTTAAAATTCAATTTATTTTGTTGTCTAGTCTTTTTGTTAATTGAATGCCTTTCTTTAACAGTATTCTTTTTGATCAATCTGGATATTCAATAAAATGTTTTTCGGCATTTATCTTGCTTAATAAAAAGGCTGACCTAAAATAATAAAATGCAACATGCACCATTCCTAAAGGTGTGCACTGCAAGTCTTATTATATATCATAATGTGTGCACTGCAAGTCTTATTGTATATCATAAGGTATGCACTGCAAGTCTTATTATATATCATAAGATGTGCACTGCAAGGCTTATTGTATATCATAAGGTGTGCACTGCAAGTCTTATTATATATCATAAGGTGTGCACTGCAAGTCTTATTATATATCATAAGGTGTGCACTGCAAGTCTTATTATATATCATCTGTGAAGCTATAGACATTTTCTGTACTCTACATTTCTATTTAAGTCCATCACATTATCAGTTTTATATTACTCTATCTACACCGCCCCTTAAGAAATTACATCTTTTATAGTAATGGACATGAAACTTTCCAAACTGGTAGAGATAATCCAGTAAACAGGTGCATAAAATTTAATGTTTTGTAATTAAAGCAGGGCTCCAGACATCTGTTAACCAAAACTGTAGAGTTTTATGGGAGGGTAGGACTTTATCTATTGCTACTGTTATGTGCATTTTGTTCCATTTTAGAGTATAAATAATGTATTTGCATGCATATTAGAATTACCCATCTGTTTTACATGCCATGCAAAGTTTAGTTCTGTGAAACAAATGAAGTGAAGCAAAGACTATAAAAATGTGACTACTGTTTAACATTAGTTTCATTAACAATAAATGAAAAAAGGTCCTAACCAGCTCGATTTCTTAACTACACCGTACTACTTTCACATTTTGACCTAAAACATATGTTGCTTGACTCTCCCAATTAATTTCAGTAAGAAATGAGAAACCAGTGGGTAGGAAAGTATCTAAATTAAAGCTTGTTTTTTCCAGTCCAAGATGCACACATAAATTCAGCATTAAGTACCTTTAAATTGAACATCATTAAAACAAGTGTTTACTAAAGAAGCATCATCATGCTGGTGTAATTGCATTAGAGCATAATGCTTTATTCAAAGCAATCATGCTCTCTACATGAAAAAATACCACAAGCAAGCAGCACCACCACCAGGCTATTTTCTTATTTATTTAAAGAACATAAATCTGATTTAGGTACTTTAAATATAGAATTTAACACTAGGAGTACAGCATTACCATTTGTTTATTTTAATCACAACAAAATTAGTAACACGCCTAGGGAAATCAATGTTGCCTTTAAAATAAGTAAGTAAGCAAAGCTTTCAGAATAGAGAGTTTAATATTGTGCAATACCTCCAAATTACTGGGTTCAGCATTTTGTTATGTCAGTAAAAGAACTCAAAATATACAGATTATTTTTCTCAGAGAACTTTGCTAAATCATGCTTCTTTAAACATAAAACAAATTAATTCAGTCTTCCCATCTGATAAGGCAATCTACAACCAACTGATGAAGGAAAAACGAATGCTCGTTGTAATGGATTTCAAACTAGTTATATTCATGCTTTGCAATGTTTTGTAGGATAAATGTAAATTGTCCCGGTCCCCTTCAATAAATACAGCACACCAAATGACATTTGACAACCTTCATTAAACTTCTTTAAACATAACTTTATTGAACAATATTATAATTTATTGATCACAGCATGAACATCCATATAAGCATTTACTAAGGCAGTGTAACCTCGATCACCCTAAATAAATAAGTAACGTCCTCACCTCTACTCGTTTACTTTTACTTATCAAGCAGCATCCCATCGCTCATTTTCATTCGCCAACTCAGTGAATTAAACATCCAGCACCAAAGGGGAATAGAAGAGGGACAAGCCTGCCATTCTTCTCCACCAACCAGCCTGACTCAGGCTGTTCCCCTCTTTAACTCCAAAACCTTCAGCAAACCCTCCAAAACAAACCTAAGTGTACATTAAAGAGGTCCAAAACAAAATCAGTCAGATGTACTCCATCCTCTCTGAACCAAACTGGATCCCCGTCATCTACATCCCAATGCCCTATCCTATAAATACCTCAGTGCAATCGTCTGTCAGCCCCATGCTATCAACCCTACCCCAACATGTCAACATACAAACCACAGTCCAAGATTTAGTAAAGTCACATGACTCAGCCACCTGTGCAAATATACTAATCGCAGCTAAGTCCACATTGACCAACTGAACAGCCTTATCTTGTTCCCAAGCCTGAACCAAATATTTCAGTAACACTCCTTCCCACCAAACTCCTTCTTCCTCAGGCAGCTGCAATACAAATTTAACAAAATCTTGCAAAACCCTACCATATGCCTTTTTTTTTTAAAGGTGCACAGGATTCCTGTACCAAGCATGTGATCATTCCAATCCAACTTGACACATCTCATCTGCCAACACCACCACTCGTACCACTGCCATATTGACCAAATGAAAATTAACCCTTTTTCCCTGCAACTTCTCCTGCTAGACCTTCAACACCAGCCAAATGGGAACCAACTCAAAACAATCAACATCCAATCATCGTTCCAACAGACAAAACCATTACAAACCATGCGCCCCAAAAAATAAACCTCCCATCCCAATACTCCCTGCAGTGTCTGTAAACAATTGCAAATCCTCTTGAACAACCCAATCTGCCTAACAAAAGCCATACCATTAAACTGCTCAAAAAAAAAAAACACAACCACAATGCTAAATCAGCCTGTACCAGTTTATTAATCCTCACCCAATGATGTTTGCTTTTCTTACAAATTGACCCCTCCCACCCCTAGTTTAATAGAAAATCCCTCAGAAAACCCATCTATTAATTCAACTGCAACTGCTGAATAAAGAAACTACATGAGTAGCTGACACTGCTCATACATTAATGGGAAAATGCATCCCCCAGTCTTCCCTTACACCCACGAAAATGTACCCACCCCTTTCTGCCCACAACAATTCCCCTTACCCCAACTACCCTGAAATCCAGGAAATGATAAACGTAACTCACCCAATTCAGGTTGTTGTGAACTCAAGTTAACCAATGCGCCTTCCCACCTACTACCTGCACAGCTGAATGCATACCAGCACACTTCAAACAGGTGTATGAAAACTTACACACTACCCACGAGCAACACCTTGCATTAAAGGCTCAGCATACCCACTTCCTGACCCCCCAAACTTAACCCCCTGCTAACAGCTCCAAGGCTATTGACCATAGTGGCTAGCCAAAGGTCAGGATGTCTCACATCCCAGTGCAGCGACTGATCCACCGCCTTCCACTTCCAAAAACCTCTGATCGTATCACAACCAGGAATTCCCCACCTACAGATATTGTGCCTCATTGATCGTGAGAAAATAAGGCAAATGTTGTAAGGTCAAAGGCAGTATCCTTCTCCAACCAAACTGCCATGTAATAAATGAAGCCTAACACCCAGTTACCTCATGTCCTTGACCACAGTCTACCTATCTTCCTCCACCCCGTGGCCTCTAAAGCTGCCAAAAGTCCCTGCTGTTTGTGATTTCCAATTCCATCAAACATTGAACCCCATCCACATCAATTAATTTAAAATATCAACAAACTGCCCCTCCCAGATCTTTCTTTTAACTAAAAGCGGTATGTAAGGTGGTCAAAAGATTCCCTTCTTGACCTAGAGTATGCTTAGCTAACCAATCACCTGGCCAGATCCCAAAGTCCGACACAACCTCATGCTGTTGTGACTCCACCCTACCTGTGGCTGACCCCAAATTCCCCATAATAGGATCATAGGAGTTTACTAAGCTGATGGCACCAAGACCCTTACAAGCCTAGCCAAGTTCAACCTATGTTCTCAAGGGTGTCTCGTTCAAGTAGATACTAAAATCTGCACCTATTGCCCTTGTCCAAGAGAGACACAGGTGGAACTCCCAGGGTGAATTTCCAGTTACCTATCCAAACATCCAAATAATACTTAAATAGGGCCAACGAGCAGCTTTGTTTCACATGAATAGGAAGCTTGTAAAAAAGATGGAGCAACCTCTGTGAGACAATCTGTCTCTCCAGCAAGTTTTATTGATGTCACATACCAGGTTAAGGTCCTTTGAGAGAGTGACCCATGTGCCATTTGAGTTCCGAATGTGTAGCATTTCCATTAAAGCTGGGTCAAAGATTGTTCTATATGCAATACAAAGGTCACCTCTGAGCAGTCTGTAAAACACAGAGTAAAGAGACAATGATTTCAGTCTGTCTGCCTAAAACAAATCTTGAATACCCTGAATCTTCTTTGTAAGGAACCTTTGTGGTCTCTCCAATTGCTGCAAGTGTTTGGAAAGAAACATACCAAAGGCAGTGCTGTACTCTATTATTGGCCTGATGAGGGAAGAGTACAGGGGGGTTATAACCTCTTTTTTTTCTGGAGGCAATGCCCTTACATATGAGATGAGCAATATAAAATGCTCTTCTTACCACTGCAGAGACATGGTATCAAAGTTAAGGTTGCTGTTGACCTGTGTGCTCAGATCTCTCACTACTGATTGTGTGCTTGGGGTATTGCTTTTGATGTGGTAGTTTGCAATAACATCACCCTTGTCAAAGGAGATGATAATGCATTTTTTTGTATTAAGTTTAAGACCATGACTTTGGCACCAGTCATTAGTCTGTGTAAGACCTTCTTGGAGGATGTTGACATCACTAGGGGTTTCAGCGATTGCTCCCAGACTGCAGTCATCAGCAAACTTTATCAGCCACAGTCCATTAGTTTTAGCCTGTACTTCGGAGAAGTAGATTCTGAACCGTAGGCTTCCCAGAACAGATCCCTGTTACAGGTCTGCTGGAGGAGGTGGAGTCCTCTATTTTGACCATATGAGTTCTACCAGTGAGCCAGTTTGCAGCCTACCTGACAATATATTGGTTGATACCCAGCTGAGTGAGTTTATCAATGATGCCTGAGTGGGGGGTTGTGTCTAAGGCATTGGCTAAGTCTAGGTAGGCTGTATGCACTGATTTCCTCTTGTATAGGGCTTTGGTGACTGTCTCGAAGAAGTCCACCAGGTTTAACAGGCATAACCTCCCCTTGACAAAGCCACACTGGGTAGGGACTTGTGTTTGGAGATTTCCTATATCTTTGTTAATAAGATCCATGATGATTTGTTCCATGGCCTTGCAGATAAGGCTGGTCAGGGTAATGGGTCTATAGTTGCTGGGGTCCGTGTATGCACTCCCTTTGTGCAAAGGGATGATGGTAGCTGTTTTCCACTCTGCTGGGGCAAAGCCAGTCTTAGGCTGTGATTGAAAAGTATGCCCAATGGTGATGCTAATTCCTGTTTTTAACCCATGTAGAGCAAAGCCCAGGATGTTGTCTGGTGCCATAAAGGCTGCGTTTTTGGCCTTGCAGAAAGCATTTAAGACCTGATCCTCAGAGATACTAGGTGGGGGACAGGTGTTAGGGATGCTTGGGGTATATGTGGCAGGAACAGGAGACAGAAGTTTTCACTGAACTTGTCAGCCAGCAGGTTTGGTATAGCCACAGGTTCTGCACATGTACCATTAACTATGATGTCAGCACATATCTGGACCTTACCTTTGAGATTATGGATGTAGCTAAAGAATGTCTTGTGGTTATCCTTAGTTAGGGGAGCTAATTTGGATTCATAGTTAGTTTTGGAGGACTTCAATAGGAGTCTTATTTACTTGTTTGTTGAGGAAGGAGTGTTTCCAGTTTTGAGACCATTCCTTCTTACTCTTAGACAGTAATTTCACTCTCCTATTGTACAGCCTATTAATGGCAGTTGTCCACCAGGCAGTTTTGTTTTTCCTTGAAGATCTTGCTTTGGTTCTATCATGTAGGGCAGAGTCAATACAATTGTACAGAAGCTCATATAAAGCATTGGTGTATAACTCAGCATAGGTGTTTGTTCCATCAGAGGGGGAAGGGGCTATGAAGCTATTTATGCTGTCACATAAGAGGTTCTAATTGGCCTTGGAGAAGTTTTTTAACCTAGTTGTTGCTAAGGGGGAGGGGGTCTTGTGTTATAGTCACTTCTAGCTAGACTGATTTGCGGTGAGATCTCACCAGATATGGCCACACACTGGGGGTGGTGCAGCAGTCCCCCATGTTGGTGAGCACCAGGTCCAGGATGTTTGAGCCGCTTGTGGATGAGTCAACCAGCTGGTCCAGGGCATTGGAGTTAATGAAGTCCAGGAGCCTTTGAGCAAGTGAGTTAGTACAAGTATAATTTACCCAGTCAATGGATGGGTAATTAAAGTCACCCAAAACCAGGGTGTTTGGTTGTATCTTGTGTGACACAAGTAAATCCAAGTAGGCTGAGTGGGTGTCCTGATTCATGGAGGAAGTCCTATAGCTAGCAATGACCTGAAGAGGGGTCTTACCTACAGTTAATTACACCCGAAGTAATTCAAGGGAATTGTGCTGATTAACCAGTCTAGATGTGTATTTATCTTTAATGAATATTGATACACCACCTCCTTCATAGCTAATTAATTACTAGGCTAGCAGTCTTAATAGGCTATTTCTAAGCCTAGCCAATTTCCTTCTCCAAAATGAGAATCAAACACTGTACCTTGTGTCTGTGAGTCAAACACCTTAACCATTATAGCAGGCCCTAATCATTCAGTTTTCATGCCTTCAATTTATGATCTGAACGTGTGGAAGGAAATGTAACCTGGTAGAGCTGGGGTACTCTCTGCAGCCTTAAACCAGGTCTCAGAGATTGCACAAATTTCAGCATCATCCAAGGTGAGGACAGCTTCCAGTGAGTGCAGTTTCCGGTTTAGAATCCTAGAATTTAGCAGCATAACAGTGAGGTTGTTTTTAGAGGGTAATTTTATGTCGGGAATTGTGTTCTAGTGACAGGTGGCAAAAGCCTTAGCCAGTAACCAAAATCTCAGAGATGACAGATGAAGACCATCTCTGGCAAAGCATCGAGGTCTGTTGAGCAAATCATAATCAAACCTAAACCCTCCTATTTACCAAAAGCCTCCTTGAGAAACTGTCCCCCTTCACTAAAAAGGGGGCCCCCCTACCTTTGTCATTCTTCAGCCACAACACCTGCTTTACCTTGCTGGTGACGTATCTCATCCTCACCTACCCCACACTACCCCCAAACTGCACCAACTCTGACATGCCTAAATGAGCATCTAACAGAGTATCATTACCGTCACCTCATTGCACACCACTCCAGCAGCCAGAACATCTATTGCAGCAACATCCATCTCCTGTCGAGTCCACATCATTCAGGCCACTGGCTGCTGCAAACTATGTGCTTTTCATCATCTGCAAAAGAAAAGACAACTGTAAATCCTCTGAAAGAGAGGCAATTCCTCTAATCAGAACATTGCCCACAACAGCAAGGACAAAAAAAATGTACTCCTTCCCTTTAGTCATTGCTCCCTCTTGTTTCCCTTCTGTGCATCAAACAAAATAACTACCTGAAAATTAAGTCTTCACCTTCTCTTACCAAATCAGAGGAACATGTGTGTTCCCACAACTGCAGCTTTCACATCACACCTATTAGTTCATCGTTCATTTCTAGCAATGTATGATGCAGATTCATTTTAAGCACTCATATGTCTCACAAATATTATCCTTTTTCATTTCCACACCTGCTTGCGTAACTACTTCATCCTCCTTTCACCACAAGTAGTAACCATTCTTTTTTATTGCATACGGCTGCCGTAATCTGACTCAGCAATGACATTTTTTTTGGCGATTGTGTAGATTAAGATACACAAGGATGCACAGTAGCAAGTGTTACTCGTGTAAAGGGAGTTGGGACATGACACTAGGAAAATGGCATGATTGCTGCCAATTTAAAAAGCATTTTATTAATTTATATTATTTAATTGTTGATAATTTCAGTCAGTCAGCAATACCATATGTAACAGTTTTATATTTCCTATCATTCATAAAATTATATATTGTTTTGGTTGTTTAGTTATGAAGCTGCAGCTGGCTTTATTTTCTGATGATACAAGTATTGCTGACTGCAGTCCAGGTTACACACTCAAGCCTGTCTGTAGGGTGTGTTTTCATGCAGTGCTTCTGTTGTAGGGAGACTCTTGCTGTATGCAGAGGTAAACTTTGATTCAGAATCTGGGGGGGGTGGGGGTTGTACACATTGTACACTTAAACAGTGCTCAAATGTCCCCAATTTTTACCTCATGTTTTTGCCCTGTCCCTCATAATATTATTGATTTGCTATACATCACACAGGACTGCAGTCAGTCATTAATATCAGACATTAGAGTTTGCCAGAAATCATAAACTTAAATAAGAAGAGACAAAACACAAGAGGCAAAAACATGGATGTTCTGCAAAATACTTCATATATTATTTAATATAATTAGTACACTTATTTCTCTAAAAAACAAAAAATTTCAATGAACATGGTACCCTATGAACTGTTAAACTAAATGACTGCAGTGCACATTTATACTCAATACTATCAGTAAAATAAATATAAATAATATGCATACTGATGATTGTTAAAGTGAAAGACCCGAGTATTATAAATAAAACAACACAAAAAATATGTTATTCAGCAGAGCTAAATACTGCATAGTGTTACTTTGCAATGAAAAGCTAAATTGAAAATAAATATGAGTAGAAAAGAAAGTAGTGTTGCTAATTGTGAAAGCTGCTGCATCTGATGAGCTAAGTTAAATTACTCTGCTGAGAGTAACCGACTATCTGTTAACCACAGTAATTTAGTATGAATAGAAAAGCAGTTATTAATTATTAAGTTTTTAATGTTAAATCCTGTACTGTATTATAGATTAGTTTCCATCAGTTGGAAATTATTGTAAAGCTGATTGTGATATTGCACAAGTTCCAAATAAAGTTTTACCACTGGAATATAATTAATTTATAATAATGCATGCCTATACTTGAACTACAGGGTTAAACCTCAAAGTGGAAAAAACAAATGATCAGATAATCATGCCAGCTGTCCCCCAAATGATCCCAATCAAATCATGCATACTAGTCTACTGGCCCTCTCCCAACCAGCTCCCGAACAACTACCCAGTGTTTCTCTTCTTTTTTCTTCCTTTCCCCTTTCCCATTCCTGTTTTGTTTTGCAGAGGGTGGCACTCCAAATTCTTGAACGGCAACCCAACCATAAAAGCCCACCAATCCCCCTCCTCCATGACCATTAGTGTCCCACTGTGCATGCGCAACAAACGTCTGTTATTCTTAGCTGTCTCCCAACTCATTTTAACTCTAATTAAGTTTAAAGTTTAATCCACCATCTTTTCTCCCAAAAATCACCAGTTTTAGGAGGGGCAGAGCACACTTCTGAGCCACAATCGGTGACAATGGAGAGTTTAAATTAGTACCACTAACTTGAGAAGCTGACAGAATAAGAGAATGTAAATTAACATATATTTATGAAGTAAAAGCAGTATATAATTCTATTTATTGTCATCATTTACTAAGTGCAATCCAACAGCTTTTCTTCCCAAATCATCACCAGTTTTAGGAGTGACAGAAAAATCTTGAGCCGAAATCAGGAGCTGTTGAGCAGAATTAATTTAGTATCCATTGTCTATCTTCTTACAAAACAAGCAAGTACTATTTTCCAATCTCACTTTCTAGGATGAATAGCATTAGATGTTTTGCAATCCCTGACTGCTTACAAAAATGTGCAAGGTGCCATTGTTACACCAAACAGTCGCCCAGAAATGGAACTGTGCTTGTGAACACTCTCTTTTGGTCAGGGACTCCTCCAAGTTGTGAAACCATGCATTCCACTGTTCCACCACCACCAACAGATGCACAAGGTCCTTCCACAAACCACATGAACCACCACTGCAAAGAGCAAAAAGAAAAGCGTTGAACACCAGAAGAGTAGCTAAAATAAGGGGACCTGCCCCCAATGCAACTAACTGCAGTCCACAGCAACTGTTCATAGATTACAGGACTGCAATGGAGCCAAACAGTAAGCTAAGCATTCCTATGGCTTGGCCCTAAATCAAGGTGATGAAAACGACAAGGAAAGGTCATAACTGAAGCCAATAAACCAGTTCCTAACTTTGAACCATGACAAATGAATATTGCCTTACTATCCCCACAACAAATTATCCTAATCATATAACAGCAACCCAGAAGAGGAAAGAAAACTACTTATATAAACACCCATCTACTAGAAAGCCACGGTGGTACAGAGGTAGCATTGTTGCCTCACAACAAGAGGTTCTCCTGTTCGATTCTTGGCTGGCATGCCTTCTGTGTGGAGTCTGCATGTCCTCCCCATGGTCGAGTGGTCTCCGAAAGACATGCATGAATGGGCGTGCTTTCGCTGAAGGTTGGGTGTTGGGCTGGCAACTCGGCATCATAAAAATCGACTGCCAATCATTAGTGGACCAGAGTTCCGTTGTAGCGACCCCTAACCGGGAAAAGACAAACAAAAACATCCACCTACTAATACCATCCAACTACTATTAACCTGAGGCCTACCTGTTCTCTGG
This sequence comes from Protopterus annectens, assembly GCF_019279795.1. Lineage (NCBI taxonomy): Eukaryota > Metazoa > Chordata > Ceratodontiformes > Protopteridae > Protopterus > Protopterus annectens. The sequence goes on along the minus strand of NC_056728.1, from coordinate 1,414,993,363 downwards.
AACACCTACAAGTCATCTCAGATGTAGCACTAGCCTTAGCAGTTTAACACCAGAATCTGATCCCTGATCCAGTTAGTCTCAGCCAAAACCAGTTATGCCCCTCCTTGGCCATACCTCACTTCCTCCCAACCCTCCTACTTTTCCAATTTAACCTTTCCATCCCCACCACACTAACCGTCTTCCACTACCATCTGAACTCCTATTACGGTTCCTACCTGGCCCTTCTCTGAAGATGTCAGTGGACAAATTGGTTTGTTCCCAAACCTCATTTACTAAACTGCATTGAATGCAGTACATTTTCAGGAAATATATGCACTTGAGTGTTACAAATCTTGAACTAGCAGTCTCAAAACAAAAAACATTTACCTACTTTTCTAACATCAGCTGTCTCTGAAGATGAGTGTGATTATTAAATAAAGAAGGGTATGTTCCAGTCAGTTTTAAATCTACTTTCTCCTAAAACAAAATATATGGTTAATATGTTGCTGTATTTCTAAGTATGGAGTATTATAGCCTAAGATCTTTATGTTAGTCACACTTATATAGTCCTATCCCATTCCTCCAATAATAATGAGGTGAGGTAGGGTATATTGTGAGTGCCTATAAATCTAAAACAAATGCTAGGCTTCTTGAAGGCTCTGTACAGAATTGTTGTAAATTGCAGCGCTGTTACATACTGATCACGTCTTTCAAGGTGCCAATATACATATAAGCAATAGTATTTACTGATCATACAATGATCCATTGGGGATACTTCCTGAAACTGCTGTTATGTTGACCCCCACTCATTGTTACAATGTTACAATGTTATGATGTTACAATGTCATTATGTTATTTTATTGCTATGGATCTTATAAAAGGTCATGGACAGCCAATTACAGCAGACTTTACTGAAAAAGGTTTTAAATTCCGTTCCTTAATCTGCTTTCATAACTAATGTACATTAAACCCTTACTCTGTCTAGTAAAGTAATTTGGCACTGTCTTCAGTCTCATTCTCTCTTTTCTACTGTAGATACAAAAAGTGGACCCATATTCCATGACTTATCTGGCAGTGCTTGTATATACAGAGATTAGGACACTTTCTTTATGTAATTGCTCTCATTACTGCTTTGGCTGTTCCACCTTTTTATTAATCATGCATGTCCTTCAAATTGTAAATCCAGCTCAATCGATATTCCTAGATCTTCTCCTTTATTATATGTTTTAATGGGTTTACTACTAAATATTGAACGTACATAATACTGACGACCGCAATCCTGAGACCTGAATACCGAATTCCCATATAACTGTAAATTTAAAATCCTGAGTCTCAGAAACATGAAATTATGATTTTAGAATAGGTAGAGTTCAGTAAATAACTGTTGTAAACTGAAATACATATAAAAGGATGTATACACCTTTAAAACATCATACAATGTCTTATATCACCATTATAGCTGGCGAGTGCTACAAAGTGCCCGTAAATGTTGAGCAACTTTATACTAGAGTTCAATTGCAGAAAACCAAGGAGGTTTTGATTATCGATGTTTATATTTACCATTTGGAAAAGAAATTACATAGCCGGAGATACTGGTGTTGTAAACTTAAGCATTCTTGAAGTTGTAGAGGTAGATCTGTCACAGTATCACTTTCTGAAGGTGAGCAATTGTTAAAAAGTGTAACTCATAACCATGTAGGAGACCCTTTTGAGGTGTAAAAATATGCAGTCTGTGGTAGTTTGAAGGTGAAAGCATCCAACTCCAGGGATGCACCTTGTATGCTTGTTGTTGATGCCTTAGCATCAACTTCATTAGAATCTGTGGCCAGTTTACCTAGTAGGAAGGCACTATTGCAACAAATAGGGAGAGTGCACCCTAAATACTATGAAGAGTCACATATACCTGATTTAACAGTGGAAACATTAGATATGAATATGTTTTCATTCCAAACCGGTGTGTTTCTAGAGAAGAGAATGGTGGGTGATACTACTGGCAATGTTGTAATCGTGTTTAGTACCTTAAACAATCTACATGATCTAAGTCAAGCAACCATTTGGCTTATGGATGGTACATATTTTTGTAAGCGTGGACTGTGCCATCAACTATACAGTATTCACAGAGTAACTAAATATGTGGGTTACAGCAAACACGTGCCCCTTTTGTATTGTCTCATGCTGAAGAAGTCTTTTCGAGCCTATAACATGATGTGGCATTGTGTGTTTTACTTAGTGACAGTTAATAATTTCCAGACAAACTTACAATTTGTATTATGTGATTTTTGGGGTGGCGGCTATTAAAAGTATAAGGATAAATATCAATGGAGCCGCATCTAAGGGATGTTTATTTCACTATGGACAGAACGTTTGGAGGAAAGTCCAACAACTGGGTTTAGCTTCTCTGTACAATTCCTGTCACACTTTCCAGTTAGCAGTGAAATGTTTAGTGGTGTTAGCTTTCCTCCCTGAGGAGGAAGTGATACCCACATTTAGTTTGTTAAAAGACAGTTTCCCAGAAGAAGGCAAAGATGTGATTAAATACTTTTCGGATTGGTATGTCTTGGGGAGAGTGAGGAAATTTGCAATGTGTTCTACTGCATTTACCAGATTTCCTCCACTCTTCCCAATCTCATTTTGGAACATTTCAGATTTGAACAGACTGTTTTTACCATGGACTCAGAACTCAGTTGAAGCGTGGCATTGCTGACTTAAGTGTATTCTCGGTACATGAGCAACTGACCTTTCTACACTAATGATGGCTTCAGCAAGGCAACAAAACTGTGTAGAGGAATTATGTGCATGGCTTGCTGCAGGTTGTCCCCCTTCACCAAAGTGGAAAAAGTTAATTCAGAGGCACACACAGTTCCATCAAGTGTTGGATAATAAAGGTAATTATACTTCCACTGAATTTGTTGAAGCTGTTGCTCGACTGTTGAAAATGTGATGCTGAAATTGATGTTATACCATTGCACGGTTATTGTACATCAAGACGGGGAATGGAGTGTCAGTGTGTCTGCTTTTTATGTGTTGAACTTTCTTTGCTGTTCATTATTTTTTATTTATTTTCGAGTACGTGGAAAATGGGAAATGTATTATTTTGCAAGCACTTTGCTATTCTGAAAGTGTGTTGTTATAATTTTCACGTTCGGGTTGCAGGACATGCTATTTGGAGACTGTTAGCACCTTTTACTGCACAAGTCACATTACTTTATTGGGAGCACATGTCAGGAGGCTATTTCGAGATTCTGAGCTGCTGGTAATTTAACATTTGGTATTATGCAATATCGGTTATGGGTACTTTCAGTATTCAGGTCTTGGGATTGTGGTCCTCAGTTTTATGTATGTTCGATATTTAGTAGTGAACCCATTTGGGCTATATGGGTGCATTAGGTTAAACTGCCACCACTCGACTAGAAAAACCAAGAACCAGAAAGGCAAACCCAAGTGAACTGCTACTGCACTTTATTAAAAATATCAGCTGTAGTTAAGCTCTTTCATCCCACCAGGGACTTCATCAGAACTACTAAAAAATCAGTCAACTCACTTAAATACATCTTAAAAATCACATGACTACATCACCAATAAAAATTTAAAGAACAAGTTCAAAAAACTTGTGTAATAATACTTTTGTAAAAAATATTTACATACTTAAAATAAAATAACATTGAAAGTTAATATGTTAGCAATCCAAACTCTTAAGTTTAAGAACTGGAACAATGGAACTGGCCTCATAAAGTCCTGGGGCAACTTGTGCATTTAACCCCAGTTGCCACATAAGTTCTTTAACCAATAAATGGTCCTCTTTAATCCTACCCCTCACATCTTTTTTTCAGTGTATACTTTTTCCTAATCGAATGTTACACCATTACTGATAGTCCAGCTATAGTTCTTAACTAAATAAGTTTGCATTCATAGTTGACCCTTTATGCAAGTAGCCACATTTGCCACCTTTATATCACCCACAAACTTTGAAGATCAACACCCTGGTGCTTTTGAAAGAAAAATAACATACAGATGCAGAACAAGAAGGGACCCAGTACAGAACTTTGGGGTATCCCTTTTTCTACACTAAATTCATTTGACTCGATAACCTTATACAAACTGTAGCCTTTCTGTTCTTTAACCATTTAATAATCCAGTGAATGACGCATTGATTAATTCCTTGCTTTAAGGCATTTGTTATAGTAAAGTGTGTAACAGAGTCAAAAGCCCTTGTAAGATCCAGGTATAGATTCATAGGTGTGTAGTTTCATAGATCAACATTAGCTTGTTGATCCAGGGGACCATTCGTAGCCTAGCCACAATACCCCAAATTGTAGGTACCCATTGACATGACTAATTTATAACTAGTTTTGACCTCTTAGTAGGAGCTTGAGGGGATAGACCCAGGTTGCATTTACAACTGTCCATCCATTCATACAGGTTACTCTTAAAGTGAGTGAAAAAAACACTTTGCTTTGCAGCCAAAGGAAGAATTCACATGATTCGATATGTCCAACTTGCCAGCAGGTTCCATTTATGTTTTGATGGAAATTAATCCCTCTTGATCACATAATGAAGATGTTATTAGTTTTGTGAATGTGCAGTAGGTCACTTAAGATTGAATCCTTCAATGCTTTGTAGACCAGACAAAGATTATCTCTCAAGAGTTTTCAGGAAACAGAAAAGAGAAGAAGCTCTTTAAGGTCATCTTGATAGCATAAGGAAATTATGCCTTTCATGACCTTAATGAGAAAATGCCATGGTCTCTCAAGCTGCGTGATATGGTCAGGCATGTACATACCAAAGGAGCCATTATATTCTAGTATGGGCCTGATGACAGAGGATGTGAGAGTGAGGATAACTTCGTCAGAGCTAGAAGATATGCCCCTGATTATTAGAATGGCATTAAGAGTTTTCCTAACAGTATATATGTTTGTTGTTGCATATTTGTTGTCAGTAAAAGTGCCCAAGTCCCCCAAGTCAAGACTTTCAAAGGGGAGTCTCCTATGCAGTATGTGCATGAGTGCCCAGTTTCACTTAAGGAGACAATGCAGCATTTTTTGGCACTTAGTTTTAGGCCATGATCTGAGCACAACTTGATGGCATGTGTGTTATTCCCTACTGAAGAATCTGGAAGTCAGTTGGGGAGTTAATGACAGCTGCAAGTTCACAGTCATCTGCATATTTGGTCACCCACAGGCCGTTAATGTCAGCCTTGACATTATAGATATAAATACCACAGAGAAGCAAGAGCGGCTCATGATAAAAAGTCTGCTGGGCTGCAGCCCTCCTCCCTCTTTCATTTGAGCTTTCATTTTTTTTCCAAGTGAAACTAATTTAATTATTTTATTTTGCACGATTTAGAAGAAGCAGCTCATATCAACTGCATTCACCAGCTCAAAAAACTTGCACTGTGTGCATGCACAGGTTCCACAGGATTATTTACTGCCTTGAAAGGGGAAAAAAAAACTTCAGGGCTGTTTTAAAATCAGTCCAGAGTCTTGGTCGGAGTTCATTGCAGTTTTAAATGTGCAGATTTCCTGGGGGACAGGGCTGTTGATGTCAGAAGCGTATGTGTATATCAAATAGCTGCTGATGTGTACGAAGGAGGGAACGTCCAGGAAGAAGTAAAACCAAGGAGTTCCCTTCTCACTCACTTTGAAAGAAACTTGTGTGGACTATCATACCTGTGAGCACAGCACAGCAGGAGCTATTTATTTTCATTTTCTTCTTGCAATATTAAGCAAGCCAACCAAAACCAGACCATTTTTTTTTTTTTTTTTTGCAATCTGCAGAAGATATTGTTTTTGCAGGTGGGTCAGAAAAAAATGCTTGGAGGACTGGTAATGATTTATTTACAACACTAATACTACTAAAGTTTGTCTTAAATTCTTTTATCCTGGCGGGATCAACCAGTTACTTTAGGTAGGTAGGCTAGACAGTGTGTTTTGGGAGCTGTTTGTGGATGATTTTTTTTTTTTTGTAATATCCTGGCAGGGTCAGACAGATATTACATAGGCAGTATGTTTTGGGGGTCTGTTTGTAGGTTTGTGGATGACATGCTTTTTATTTAATTTAATCTAATTTTTTTTAGGTCTGACATTACACTATTTCTTTTTCTTCAATTTTTTTAAATCCTGGCAAGGTCAAACCAGATACTTTACGTAAGTAAGTCATAAGCAATGGTTATTGCGGCT
>NC_056728.1:1414772208-1414982208 GCF_019279795.1 Protopterus annectens | reverse complement strand
CTCCACTCGTGACTGGTAGGCAGTCTAAATTGGAGTCTGCTACTTTCACACTGTGGATTCTATCTGTGAGCCAATTTGCAACCCACCTAGTGATATAGGGGTCGATGCCTAGTTTGGTGAGTTTATCAAAAATTCCTGAGTGGGGAATGGTATCAAAGGCCTTGGCCAGATCGAGGTAGGCTTTATGAACTGTCTTGCCCTCATCCACAACTCTGGTGACAGACTCAAAGAAGTCAACCAGGTTGAGCAGGCATGCTCTGCCTTTCACAAAACCAAATTGCATGGGATCTAGAGTTTGAAGATTCCCTATATCCTTGTTAATTAGGTCCATGATGATGCACTCCATAGCTTTACATATCAAACTCATCAGGCTAATGGGGCAATAATTTCCAGGGTCTGCAGATGCTCCCCCTTTATGAAGAGGTGTGACTGTAGCAGTGCGCCATTCAGTAGGGACAAAGCCTGAGGTGAGGATGTGATTGAACAGGGCACACAGATGCGGTGCCATTTCACTTTGTAGTTCATGCAGAACACATTCAGGGATATTGTCAGGTCCCATGGAAGCTGTATTCTTGGCCTTGAACAATGCAGCTTTAACCTGTGCTGTAGTAATGCTGGGTGCCCGGCACTCCTCTGGTATTGTGATTGGTCCTTTGGGGGGGAAAGGGGGAAAGTTGGCACTGAATCTGATGGCCAGTATGTTGGCAATATCTGTTGGCTCAGTATAGGAGGTACCACTGTGCAGTAACTCAGAGCAAACCTGGGCATTGCCATGGAGATTCTTGATATAACTATAGAAGGCTTTGTGGTAGTATTTAGTGTCTGCCACAATTCTGCCTTCATAGCTGGCTTTAGAGGTTTTGATTAGGGATCTCAACTTTTTGTTGAGGCTAATAAGAGAATTTTTTCCAGTCTTGAGACTTCACCTTTTTCTGCAACAGTTTCTTCCTTCTGTTTTATATCCTGCTGTTCCTAACTTTGAAGTCCAAATAGTTTCGCCAAAGAAAGGAATTCACCCATAGTGCTTTCAGTTCAATACCTTTTAGTGCTATCTTATCAACAGTACTTTTAATTTACACACACACACACACACACACACACACACACACACACACACACACACACACACACACACACACACACACTCACACATAATAATTCTATCCATGAAACGAAACCAACGTTAGTCTGGTTAGATTCAGTGAAAGAGCTTTTACCATCCACTAGTCTGGTTATATTCAGTAATATAGCTTTTACCATCCGTGAAGCCATTTTCTGGATATTTCCTCATGAATGTTACTGTAGTAGCAAGATGCTGGGTAGATCAGACTTCCCTATTTCCAGCAACAGACTCCAGTTCATCCTGTTGGACTGTAGGTTTTCTCAGACAAGCTGATAAATGCGATTTTGGGACTGCCCTAGAGCTTCCTCTCAGCAGGTTGCATCTGATGTGTATCCTGTAGGAGATACCTAGAATTTTTCCGAGCTTGTCTGATCAAGATACAGAAAATTTAAAAAAATATGAGACCATATGGAGAAAAACATGAAATCATGGTGTCATTCACACAATTTTTTGCATTGTTGTCTTCTCACCATATCCGAATCCAGCACTAGGTGACCTAGGCAATTGCCTAGGGCCTGTTGGCTTGGGGGTGGGGGTGCTAGGGTCTGCTACAACATTTAATTTTTAATAAACAATTAAAAAGCAAAACAAATTTACATTTGCATTTTTCTTTAAGGATGCACCTCTCTGTGTGTATGTTATACGACTTTAATACAATGCACACACACACACACACACACACACACACACACACACACACACACACACACACACGCACACGAACATTTACAGCAACATGTACAATTTAAAATGGGGCTATCTTTTTCAAACAACCATGGACTGCTTTCCTGACACGTGCAAGATGCTTTGAAGATGGCTTTTTCAGAAAGAGTGGATTGCTCTCCCTTGGGAGACAAACAATGCAGGTACAGTGTGTGTGTGTTTGTGTGTGTGTGTGTGGGGGGGGGGTGTATGAGTGTGTGTGTGTGTCTGAGAGAGAAAGAGAGAGAGAGAGAGAGAGAGAGACAGTGTGTGTTAAAGGAGGAAATCATATTTTGGTTCATTAAGAAGTGATCGTCAGTGCCTTGCTGAAAGTTGTTTTATGCTAGACATCCCACATATTATTAGTTTAATGGACTTGTACTTAACGTGTATTAAAACACCTCTTTATTAAAATACTAAGAAGATCATCCCCTGGATTTACTAAACTTCCATGCAGGCCTAATCTTGTCCTGCATGGAAGCGGCAGTTTAAGAGGAGGACGGCAGCGCGCCATTCATATTAATGAAGGCGTGCTGCCTGAACTCCTAATGATACACGAAGCATGGACAAGTGTAGGGGGCATGTCTGAGAGCAGAGCTCTCAGAATAAACATGCCCCTGCAAAGTAGAACAGAAGAATGTGTAAATAAATGAGCAAGACCACTCATAAGTGTTCGCATATCCCCACCAACAGTCCCCATGTGTTCAACAGCAACAGTACAGTCAAATAAAATGAAGAAACCCTCTTATTTTTTTTTTTTAAAACCCCGAGTACAGCTAACCGTAGGTGCATGGGTTTGCCCATGTTTTAGCTATGGTTAAAGCAGCTGAAAAGGCTGAAGAGCATAACAAGGAATATATATGCAAATGAAGCAAGACAGCAATAGTGATGTGGTTAGCGCATCTGCCTAACGAACAAGCATTCCCGGTTCGAGTCCCACTGCAACACATATCATTTTCCATGTAAAATCTGTATATGAACATATTTTATATCATTTTGGTGTATAAGCTACATAATAACATTTAAATGTAAACTGGAGTACTGCATTAAATGCACATGTGAAGTGTCAGTATCATAATGAATAAGGCACTAGTAAGCAGGTTTAAGCAAAAATAAGCAGTAGTAAGCGTGTTTAAGTGCGTTTGCGCAGGGGTAAGCATTGCCTACACAGAATAAGCAAAGTAGAAGCTAACTGAGTGTAAGAAACTGTAACCGGAGGTTAGCAGTGCTTACCATCGTGCACACCCATGCAAACCCGCTCACAACTGCTTTAAAGTGCTTTAATCACTCTGTATCCAATGGCCCATGTTCAGCCCAGCAACAAAATAAGCAGCCTCTGCTAGTATCAAACCTAGGACCTTGCACACCATAGCCAAAGTGATTTACCACTAAGCCATCTCAGATATACATATCCTTGATGTATTCACAAACATATCATCCAGCCTAGTCATTCAACAGTACAGAGAATGTATTCCAACATGTAGACGCATGTGTGTGAGTAAATATATTAATGTCTAAACAGGTACAACATATTGATATATGTATAGATATATATATATATATATATATATATATATGTAACTACACAACTACACATACACACACAGAGATTTGTACAGTAATGGAGCAGCCAGTATTCCTACAGTCACCACCTTACCAACTGGAAACTGTATGAGCCACCCATACGAATGACATTCATAGCCTGCAACATATACCCACAAAGATATCAAAGGGTATAGCACCACACACAGGTGTGCATAAATGAATGTGAAAGCTTTATTTGTGTACTATGATAGTTGTATATGCCATGTCATATAGCTGTTTAGACACTGGCATCCGTATGAGCAGTGTAATGCAACTGTGAAACAGTTATACTAAGACAGTAGTCTGGAAAGGTTGACATATGTTGCTGTCCAGGCCGAGAGCTTCAAGTAGTGCATCAGTAATGACAGACTGGGCCACAGCATACCAGACAATCAACAGTACATAATGCAGATGTATAGGTCAGCAGCCTCTATCTAAACTCTGTACACAATCCCTAGGGGGGACAGACCCCAGCTGACACAATAGGATGTATCTGTTACATAACAAGGCATACCTGACACCATCACAATCACACTGACAAACAGAACATCCCGTATGGCAGGAGGCAGTAGGCCTGTAATTACCCAAGGTGTATTGTATGGTAAAGTACATCCAGATACCTTAAGGCAGCTTATCCCAGATACACACATATGTTGTAACAGCCTAGGTTATGGTCATGGTGCACCCCTCCTACACTCACTAATACTGGGCCATATATCACTGATATATACACTGGCCTCTGGAGTGCATTAGGGCACACATGTATTGTGTAGGTGAAACCCACACATATTTGGCCCCAACCCCCCAATATGTGTGGGGGACACAACAGCAGTGGAGTGATGGCAGGAATGACAGCATGACATACACACAGCCCACTTCATAACAACCCCTGACAGCATGTCATATGTGCAAAGCCCAGTATGTAGGTGGAGGACAGAGGCTGGAACCCAGGCACATATGTGTAAAACTGTTGTCATACAGTAAGCAAGATATGTATATGTGTACACATCTATATGGATATATGTATACTTATGTATACATATATGTTCACCATATGTCCTGCACATGGAGTGGAGCCCTACCACAGCCCCAATAGTCCCAACCTCTCAGTGTAAGGCGATGTCACGTATGTAGTGCAGGTATATTTGTAGACTATTGCTACTGTAATCGGGATTGTTTTCACAGAAATAGTGTGTTTGGGAGGCCACATCTGCTGTTAACATGTGTGCCATTGGCTACTTACAAACATCCTAAGGTCATCATAGTACAGTACCACTGCTAGCACAGTAACGCCCCTGTGGACTACAACTACGATATGGCCAATATATATGGACAGTCTGACACACTCAGGTCAGTCCAGGGGTATACACAGAACCCCTTCATGCAAGACATGTGGACCAGGCCTGTCAATGTGGATGTTCACAGCCATGTAGATGGGTATAACACGTACATACTAGTATACATTTGCCCCCATAGGTTATGCATTCATACACCCCTGTATGTCCTGACACTTAATAACCACTGGTACAGAGGTGCCATGGCCACATACTATCCACTAGTTACTGACATACATCTGAACAGCATCCCACTGCATTGTCTGACATACATGACTGTTATGGTGGCCAGGCAGCAGTACATCTGGCAAGTATCTGGACATGACATCTCACTGGATCAGTACAGAAAGCTGCTAGGCATGTAACAAAGCACAGTGCAGGCTACAAGCAGACTGACTGAACACTGGGCTTCATCTCCTATGTGGGAATACACATATACCTGCATAGATAGCAGGCTCTACAGGCATGTCACATCACAGAGTAATAGACACCTGTGTGAAAGTGCATAACCACAACCAATGTGAACACAGCCACAGCCCCATATGGTAAGCTAGCGTACTATTACAGTATATGGACTATGGGATGTACACCATCCTTATATGAGCCACTCACACAACAACCCTACATATAATGAGCCACTACACAGTGTGGTCCGATGGCTGTCTGTGGTTTGAGACATGTGTGCGTTCGCACCTACAAACATATAATCTGATAGGATAACATACAGTGGAGCAACATGTAACATCAGATAGAACAGGACCAAGAAGAATGACATCTACCACAGTCTCTACACAGGCCAAGGTACATATGCACTATACACACACTGTCAACAATTACCAGACTTACACATACCTCAGTACTGTGCACAGAACCACAGACTGCCCAGGCTATGTCCTCAAATATAACTCCTACTATACATAACATGTGTAGCAGTCTGAAATCTCACTGGCTTGTTATCAGATATGCTGTCAATGAATATGGTGTACAGAACATCTGCACCCCCTACTGCATGACATATGTACAAAGGTTGACAGGGTTCTGGCTGGAGGCACAAACACAGGGCCAATATTGACATGTCGCTGTGATGACCTCATACATTTCCTGTCATAACAGGGTTTGATGCAACATATGTCCTATGAGGGATATGACGTCAGTACCTCTCCCGGCTGTCACTATCTACTGACTGCAATCCTCACACTACCTTCTGCAGTTCAGAGATAGGTGCTCTGTGGGTAACAAAAGGAATACAAGGCACCACACACTGTCCAGTCTGCAGATGACCTTACAGATGGGGATTCCTCATAAACATAGCACCGACATGACAAGTATTAAAACATGTAGGACAGCCATATCCACACACACCCTGTTAAACCAATATTACCCCAAATGCAGTATAGTAGCACTTACAGTCTGTAGTCAGGACAGGCACATTCCCCCTCCTGTGTGTTGGCCTGTTTCCACAGTGTATGTTGTCAGAGGTAAGTCCCCAATCCATCTGTGATGCTGTTTGACAAACAACAAATCTAGTTCCTGCTTACAGTGAATGAAAAGGCCCAACACCAACATGGTGTTCCTAGATATTGGAGTGTGTTTCCATGCAACTGGCTATGGGAATGTTACCACAGCTGTTCCACATGCAATCAGCTAGAGGAAGGCTGTAATCCATGCAGAGGCCATCAGCTGATCATGAGCATCACTGACAATACACATGCTGCTGCCTAAGCAAAGCAGGTGTAAGTCTCCACATCCACCAGACAGGGGGTGAGAGAGGCAGACAGAAGCAAAGATAAGTCTGGGTGGGTTGGGAGAGTAAAAGGTAAGAATGTTTGTGTCACAGACCTACCAGTCCAGGGTATCGAACCCATGATTGACTATGTACTGATATCACATCTGTTATCCCTGCACTGTGGATATTGTGAATTATGCTAGGGGCACCATATAAGAAAGTTTAAAAACACATTCATCATTGGGTCCAGTTGTTATACACTCACAACCAACTCCACACAGGACATGAATGACAAAAATCAACACATTAAGGCACACAGACACTTGTCACATCTGGGATTAGAACCCTTACCTAGCTAGTTATTACACTGTAATACTATGCCATTATAGAATGCACCACAGGGATTAGTGAAGTATTCATTCCCCAAAGGTTTATTTCACAGTGAGTGACATCAGCGGGACTGCCAAAGTAGGGCGAATGAATTGTAGTGAGTGTGACTAGCCAGACATGTATTGTTTCTACACAGGCATAGGAACAGACACAAAAGCATCCACAACTCCCCTATGTGAGAATAGAAACCCTACCAGAGTTCTATATCACACTACAATGTTATAGCATGCACCACAGAGACTGCTGGAGTACTCCTTCCCTAAAGGTGTACTTCACAGTGATTGACATCAGCAGGATTGCCAGAGTAGAGCATTTTAATTGTATTGAGTGTGACTAACCTAAATTGCCCTAATTAGTCTGTATGCATTAAACGCTGTTCTGGCTAGAACAAAAACAACCTGCCTCTGCATGTCATGAACCCAGGACCCTATACACTATAGTTACAGTAACTAACCACTAAGCCATCACAACAGTACATGGGACTGTGGTTCCACCAACGTAATCCCACCATAGGCTAATCAAACTGAACTTGTGACATGTAAAAGAGCTTTCCAAGGCCAACTTCATGCTACTCAAGGCAGAAGTGATAATGTTTGTGACACCCATTGAGACAGGAGCTGACAGTTCAACTGATGAATCCTGGACTAAGGCACTGTATGAGCACAGCCACTTGTGCATGATTCCTGACATTCCACATAGAACCACAACGCTCACCTCCCAAATAATCAAGCCAGTCTGGTGGTCTCTTGCCATTAACAGAGTATACAACAGATGGTAGATACTGTTGAAGAAAAAAGGGTAACCCAAGGATCCAAACAACTCCCTTACCAGCCCCAATAAGACATTGAGATCCCTCATGGAATCCTCCAAAACAGGTTATGTAACTAAAATCAACACAGATTCCACAGACAACCACACAGCATTCTATAGTTATGTCCGAATTCTAACTGGCAATGCACAGAAGTGCTCTGAGCTGCAACAGAATGGCATTACATAGACTGCTCCCACGGAATGTGCCAATATCCTGGCAAATTGATTTAGTGCAACATTCACCCCCTCTCACCCCCTAGAGTGCCCATGTCAATACAAAAAGGGTTTCATTGCCCAGTAATCACGGCCACACAGGCAGAAAATGCACTACCCACAGCTAAGAATACAGCATCCATGGGAACAGATGATATCCTGAGCTGTGTATTACATGAACTACAACATGGAATGGCAACTCACCTAACTGTCATGTGTAATCATAGCCTCACATCAGGCCTGGTGCCCACTAAGTGGCGTACAGCTGCAGTTATCCCACTCCACAAGAGGGGATCCACCTGTGATCCCTGGAACTACGTCACATCAGTCTGACGAGCCTGATCTGCATGGCCATGGAATGCATTATCAGGGATGTTTTGAACGCAGACATTGGCAAACCTCAAACACTGGACCCCACATATATTGGGCTCATGGAGGGCCAGTCTTGTCTCCTGAAATTGATTGACTGCTTTGACTCCATCTGCATAGCTGTTGAAGAGGGTTAGGCAGTCCACAAGGCTTATGTGGACCTTGCCAAGCCCTTCAACACCATCCCCCAGTCTGGAAACATAGATTAACATACTAATCTGGCCATACATCCGTATGCCATTCGATGGTTTGCCACATGGCTTACTGACAGAACCCAAACTGTAGGTGTAAATCACTCCAAATCCATCCTCAGACACGTGACAAGTGGAGTACCTCAGGGTTCAGTCCTGGGACCACTGTTGTTTGGCACCTACATCTCTGAAGTACAGGCCAACAGTACGGGACTCTGGTTAACAAAGGTAACAGATGACTGCAAAATGGGAGTCATTATGAGCCTGACTGTACTGCATGATATGTTACTGATACCAGCCTGACATCAAACAGGTGGGATGGAGTACTGTTAACATCTTGTGCCCTTGTCATGTAATGTCCTGGTTATGGGATCTGCAACAGTTGGTAGTGTATTGCAGGGCAGACGTGTTTGGCTGTGGGGGAGAGAATACCTATTCGTGCATGACGTATGTTGTTTGTGCCTGACAACCCCATTAATGGTGCATGTGGACATATATGTTTCTGCTATGTTCCCACTTTATCCACAGATGTATGTCTGTATATACCTATATAGATATAAATATCTGCTTATATGTGTGTATATATATATATATATATATATATATATATATATATATATATATATATATATATATATATATATCAATATGTTGTATCTGTTTAGACAATATATTTTCACACACACATACATCTGCATGTTGGAATACATTCTCTTTATTGTTGAATGACTGGGCTGGATGATATGTTTGTGAATACAGCAGGGTTATGTATATCTGAGATGGCTTAGCAGTAAATCACTTTGGCTATGGTGTGCATGGTCCTGGGTTCAAGCCTAGCATATGTTGTTTATTTTCTTGCTAGGCAGAACAAGGGCCGATGGATACAGAGTGATTAAGGTACTTTAAAGCAGTTGTACACGAGTTTTCATGGAGGTAAGCACTGCTAAAGTCTGGTGAAAGTTTCTTATACTCAGTTAGCTGCTGAATCGCTTAACCTGTGTAGGCATTGCTTAGTATCCAATGGGCCATGTTCTGCCCAGCAACAAAATAAACAGCTCTTGCAAGGCTCAAAACAAAGACCCTGCACACAATAGACAAAGTGATTTACCACTAAGCCATGACAGATACAAAGAGACTTGATGTTTTCAGAAACATATCATCCAGTCCAGTCATCTAGATATATGTGTGTGTACCTATATTAATATCTAAACAGATGCAACATATCTAGATATGTATATGTATATATATATATATATATATATATATATATATATATTAATTTCTAAAACTATATGCAGATATATCAATATATATGCACATATATACATGCATACGCCTAAATTGACACATATATGTGTCTACACCTATTTGTCTACATATCCACAAGCATGTTACATACGTGTATGCAGATATATATCTATGTAGGTGTATACAGACATAGTTTTAGATATATATATATATATATATATATATATATATATATATATATATATATAGATATATATTTCTATATAGGTATATATGGCCATACATCTGTAGATAGCAATGGCAGATTAACAAATACACATATGTCTACATGCACTGTTAATGGGGTTGAGAGGCCCCACACACTATATGCCTTGTACAAATAGGCATCCCCCACAGCCAAAAAAGTGGCTGGCCTTGATGTCACATGTATGGGTATGGCTTTGCACCGCAGCCTCTCAGCTAAATTACATCTGTTATTCCTGTATGGTTTACATTGTGATATATAGTAGGGCCACCATAAAATAAATAAGTAAAACCCCCTCCATATTGCCCACAGGTGTCATACACTCCCTCCCACCTCTACACAGGATCCGAGTTACAAACACACACACACACAAATGCACACACCTGTTATATCTGGGAGTTGAACCCCTACCTAACTAGTTTATTACACTACAGCACTATGCAGTTATAGTATGCGTCACAGACATTACTGACGTACTTCTTCCCCAAAGGTGTATTTCACATTGAATGACATCAGCAGGATTACCAAAGACGGCCATTTCAACTGTACTGCGAGTGACTAACCTAAAATACATTGCTCCCTACTCAGACAGTGAGACACACACAAAACACCCACAACCAACATGTGTGGGTATTGAATCCCTGACAAAGGCCTATATCACACGTCAGCATGGAGCAGTTATAGGTCACACCACAGGGATTACTACAGACCTTTTTCCACAAAGTTGTATTTCACAATGAATGACATCAGCAGGATTGCCAAAGTAGGGCATGTGAAAGGTACTGTGAGTGAGTAGTCTATGATGCATTCCTCCATACACAGACATTGGAACACACACAAAACATCCAAAACTGCCATGGTTGGAGATGAAATCCTACCACAGTTCTAAATCACACTACAGCTGTACACAGTTACAGGACATGCTACAGAGATTACTGAGTTACAACCTTCCCAGAGGAGTATGTGTAGGTGGGTGACATCAGCAGCCTTGCCAAAGTTGAGTATATGAATTCTAAGGAGTGTGAGTACCCTAAAAAGCCTTGTTCTCTACTCAATCAAAGACAGACAGACACACAGATTCATACACACACACAGTTGCCAAGTCTGTGAATTAGAACACTTACCTAACTACTTTATCACACTATAGTAGTATGCAGTTACAGTCCACGCTACGGAGAGTATTGTGTTAGGAATTTCCCAGAGGTGCATTTCTAGGTGAGTGACATTAGCAGCCTTGCCAAAGTTGAGTATGTGTATTGTACGGGGTGTGAGTGGCCTAAAAAGCATTGCTCTTCACTCAGGCAGACACACACATCAACACACACAGTTGCCAGGTCTGGGTTTCGAACACCTACCTTACTACTCTATCACACTACAGCAGTATGTCATTATAAGGTGCGTTATGGAGATTACTGGGCTATGATTTCCCCAGAGGTGTATTTCTGGTGATTGACATCAGCAGCCTTGCCAAAGTTGAGTATATGTATTGTACGGGGTGTGAGTGGGCTAAAAAGCATTGTTCTCTACTCAGTCAGACATACACACACACATAGTTGCCAGGTCTGGGGTTAGAACATCTACCTAACTACTTTATCACACTACAGCAGTACGCAGTTGCAGGATGCGCTACAGAGATTACTGGACTCTGGTTTCCCCAGAGGTATATTTCTAGGTGAGTGACATCAGCAGCCTTGCCAGTGTTGTGTACATGAACTGTACGAAGTGTGAGTAGCCTAAAATGCATTTCTCTCTGCACAGTCAGAGACCGAGAGACATGCACACAAACACACACTCACACAGTTGCCAAGTCTGGGGTTAGGACTACTATCTAACTAGTTTATCAGTACAGCAGTACACAGTTATGGGACGTACCATGGGAATTACGGAGCTACAGTTCTCCCAAAGGTGTATTTCACATTGGATGACCTCCGCAGGCTTGTCATGATACTGCTGTGGGAACGGTGGTGTGTGCATGGGTTGTAACCCATTCATGTAGGAGTTGACATGCTGCATGTGGGCACACACAGGGTCATATGCCACAGGTATGTGCATACAGGTACTAGTTGACTACTTCCTTGTACATTCATGTTGCACAGCTGGCACGTGCAACACGCTGTCATGCTGACAGATACTGGTGGCTAGTATCTGCATTGAATGACACCTGCACCTCATGTGTTTGGGGCCCTTTGACTGTGTGCTGGTGGGACAGGCCCAGATGGCTCCTTGTCACAGTCACCCTCTTCAACACATCTATGTCCATCTACCTTTGGCTTATTATAGTGTGTTGTCCTTACATATATGTCTGCATTCCTATCCACTGTGTGTGCAAGACAGGAGTGGTGCATACTGACATGTGTCTGCACTAAGAACTGCAACTGCCAGATATGTCTGGTCCACTGGTGTTTGCTGACATGGCCTTCATGTGTTTAAGTGTGTGAGCATGCCCAGTATGGCCATCTATATTGCATGTGTGGATCAAGTCCAGGTAGTTTATACTGTGGTGCTGACCTTTGTGTTGTACACCGACAGGTAGCATGCTGTGTCTGCAGGGTATACATCGGTCAATTGGCATTGATTGTTGGTACATTTCTGCATAGCGGGGGGGGGGGCACCTGACTGTTTCAACATTTCTACACAGGGGTGGGGGGGGCATACCTGACTGTTACTATAAGTGTACATATGATGGTGGGGCACACCTTACACTTGTACACATTTGCTAGGACTGTACTGGTATGTCAGGTACACCGTTTCAACCTGTAGTCTTACTATCATGCTGGCTAGAGGCATACCAGTGTACTACTAGCTTTCACTACCTACATATTAGTTTCTGACTTCCTAGCCTTCACAACTTACATCCAACTGGCTGGCCTGCTGTAGTCTGTCTGTGTAGGCATGGGGTAGGGGTTACCCATGCGGCTCATTTAGAGTCCATAGTACAGCATTTCTTTGTGTTTGTCTACACCTATCCTGCTGGCTGTGACTGTTGTTGGGTGTGTGCCCCCCAACTGGCATGTCTGAGTCATTTACCTTGTGGGTGTCTCAGTATTGAGGGTGGTGCTGCAGGGCTGCCTATGTTGGATGCACATAGTACACTCCCTATACATGGGTGAGCACAGGTAGTGTTATGTTTGGCATCCCTTTTACTGTATGTGCGAGTCGGAGAGAGGTGTCATTCCCTAGGTCCCTACTGTATCAGTGCATGTGCTATGCATTGCCTGTTTGCCAAGGTCAGGGCATACTGGGCATGCCTCCTTCTGCCTACTGGGGCAGGCTCAGGTTGTTCCTCCTCCGAGTCACTCTGTGCCTGTGAAGGCCTTGGCACTGGTGGGGGGCTGTGTGGCCCTGCCCCGTGCTGTTCCTGCTGCAGCTGTTTCCACAGGATCATATTGTGCAGCATGGCACATACAAGGACAATTTGGGTACATGTAGTTGGTGAGTACTGCAAGGCACCACCGGATGTGTCCAGGCACCAGAACCATGACTTGAGCATCCCAAACACATGCTCTATTATGATTCGTGTTTGTGCATGTGTGTCATTATGGAGTTCTTGTTTGGGTGTGTGTGCATTTCTGATTGGTGTCATCAGCCATGGCTCCAGTGCGTATCCAGCATCCCCCACTAGGTGACCATGTGGAATGTCCCCATTGGCAAATGTCTGGTACAGCTACATCAGATGCCAGATGTGGGAATTGTGGTAGCTTCCAGGGCAGCCAGCACACACATTCATTATTATGCCCTGGCCATTGCACATGACCTGTCAGTTGATGGAGGGGAAGCCCTTGCGATTGATGTAGACCCTACCCCGCTAACCTGGTGGTGCTTTAATGCATATGTGCATGGAGTCTATTGCACCCACTACCTTAGGGTATTCTGTTATTTGGTGGAAGAGTCGCATATTGCTGGCCAATGCCTCACAGGTGATGGGGAAGTTTAGATGCTCACCGACATGTGCTGACATGGCATCCAGGAACTGGTGGAGTACCCTGGATGCTGATGCCTGTGAAATCCCCATCATATCCCCAGTTGGCCTTTGGAAGGTACCTGTAGCTAGTATTCGTAGGCCTATGTATGTGGGAAAAACCAGGGGGAAAGGTGTTTGCATAGTTTATAGTAGTGTTGTGGCATGGGCTGCTGCCTGTGTAATTGGCTGATTCTGATACATTTCACCTGTCAGCCAAGCTAGTTCTCCTTAATTATCTTCCTACTGCTGTTTTCCCTTCCCATTGCCTCCCTTTTTAAGCCTGTGTGCGCGCCGCTCAAACAGAGTGCCCAAATGTGTACAGAGCTGCTTTTTCCTGGTTTAACTTCCTTTTTCTTCCTGTAAAACACACTTACACTTTGTAAAGAGTGCTAGGCAGGTTTAGACACACCCCTAGTTTAGCTATGCTAACCTAGGAGCAATCTCGTGCCACAGGTCTCCAATCCGCTTACAGTCTCACACCCCCATGATGTCACCTATATCCTAGTCTTACACCCATCTATTTATATTCTTACACTCTTGGGACCTGCCTCTCACTCTGGGAAAATCTGGGATTCACTAACCTTGCCCTCATTTGCATGGGATTGCCTACTAATGCATAGTTACATGTCCCATACTGAGCCTCCCCCCTTAGCAACCACTACTCACTGGCCAAGTTGTCTTTTGCCTGCAATTGACTTACATGGCAGAATACTGATTTTTGTTAGAATGCTCATTTTCAGTTTATTTTATTATTCCCCCTGATCACGTTTGCACACTGCTGCCCTATGCTTAAACAGCCGAGATCGGCAAAAAAAAAATTAAAGTTGTTTTATTTATTTTTTAAACAGTTTGTAATGCCAATGGCCTTCTATTTGGCCATTGGCATGCTTCCTCAGTAATATGCAGCCTTTATTCGGAGTTGTCTTAGCTCCGTTTTGGAATTTGCAGAAATGTACTTGGTTAGTAACCGAGTACATTTCTGCAGATTGCACTTGTCTTGCACAGACTATTACAAGCTTCCTGGATTGCAATATCACCTCATTTGCATGGATTTCTCCAGCAAATTAAGTGATTTGCATACCAGGGCTTAGTCCGTGCAAGATTAGTGCTGGAGCTCTCGTGCATGCCCCTGCCGGCTGTTCCTGGAACGCACGACAGACATATTTCCTTCATGAACTACTGCACTCATCTTGCACTCCGTGCAAGCTTTTGAGAATCCAGGGGCATATGTTCACAACCATACAGCAACTCTACTTTCAATCTGCAGAAGGCACTGCATTATGCAAATGAGCATTCTGTTGAGCTTGGTATTTAATCAAGACTAATAAATAGAAGCTTACAGCTAGCAATGCTGTGTATTTCAAGGGCAGTCATAGGAAAACTGTGCTTATCAGTTGCATGTAATTCAATAGAGAGGTGATTATCCGAATATCAATTATCAGAAACGTCAGTTATCTGAATGCAGCCTTCTAAATTTTTAGGGTAGGAAAAAACATAAAGTCTGAATATGTAAAGGTTATATATATTCCGTTGTGCGTGTGTTTTTTTGAGCTTGTTTGTGAAAAATATTCCTTCTTGTCCACTGGAATTGCTGAATAGTTGAAAAGGGTATTAGGAACTGGTGGGGTACCCTGGATGCTGATGCCTGTGAAATCCCCATCATATCCCCAGTTGGCCTTTGGAAGGTACCTTATCCCCAGCTGGCCTTTGGAAGGTACTTGTAGCTAGTATTTGTAAGCCTACGTATGTGGGAAAAACCAGGGGGAAAGGTGTTTGCATAGTTTATAGTAGTGTTGTGGCCTGGGTTGGGCTGCTGCCTGTGTAATTGGCTGATTCTGATACATTTCACCTGTGAGCTAAGCTAGTTCACCTTGATTACCTTCCTACTGCTGTTTTCCCTTCCCATTGCCTCCCTGTTTAAGCCTGTGTGTGCACCGCGCAAACAGAGTGCCCAAATGTGCACAGAGCTGCTTTTTCCTGGTTTAACTTCCTTTTTCTTCCTGTAAAACACAGTGTGCGGCACGCACACCCATTTACACTTTGTAAAGAGTGCTAGGCAGGTTTAGACACACCCCTAGTTTAGCTGTGATAACCTAGGAGCAATCTTGTGCCACAGGTCTCCAATCCGCTTACAGTATGCCTGACACACACACCCATGATGTCACCTATATCCTAGTCTTACACCCATCTATTTATATTCTTACACTATTGGGACCTGCCTCACACCCTGGGAAAATCTGGGATTCACTAACCTTCCCCTCATTTGCATGGGATTGCCTACTAATGCATAGTTATATGTCCCATACTGAGCCTCCCCCCTTAGGAGCCACTACTCACTGGCCAAGTTGTCTTTTGTCTGCCATTGACTTACATGGCAGAATACTGATTTTTGTTAGAATGCTCATTTTCAGTTTATTTTATTATTCTCCCCCCGATCCCATTTGCGTGCCGCTGCCCTATGCTTAAACAGCTGAGATCGGCAAAAAAAAAAAATTAAAGTTGTTTTATTTATTTTTTAAACAGTTTGTAATGCCAATGGCCTTCTACTTGGCCATTGGCATGCTTCCTCAAAAATATGCAGCCTTTATTTGGAGCTGTCTTAGCTCCGTTTTGGAATTTGCAGAAATGTACTCGGTTAGTAACCAAGTACATTTCTGCAGATTGCACTTGTCTTGCACGGACTATTACAAGCTTCCTGGATTGCAATATCACCTCATTTGCATGGATTTCTCCAGCAAATGAGGTGATTTGTATACCAATGCTTAGTCCATGCAAGATTAGTGCTGGAGCTCTCGTGCATGCCCCTGCCGGCTGTTCATGGATCGCACGGCAGATATATTGCCTGCGTGAGCTACTGCACTCATCTTGCACTCCGTGCAGGCTTTTGAGAATCCGGGGGCATATGTTCACAACCATACAGCAACTCTACTTTCAATCTGCAGAAGGCACTGCATTATGCAGATGAGCATTCTGTTGAGCTTGGTATTCAATCAAGACTAATAAATAGAAGCTTACAGCTATCAATGTTGTGTATTTCAAGGGCAGTCATAGGAAAACTGTGCTTATCAGTTGCACGTAATTCAATAGAGAGTTGATTATTTGAACATCAATTACCAGAAACGTCAGTTATCTGAATGCAGCTTTCTAAATTTTTAGGGTAGGAAAAATATGAATATGTAAAGGTTATATATAGTCCCCTGTGTGTGTGTTTTTTTGAGCTTGTTTGTAAAAAATATTCCTTATTGTCCACTGGAATTGTTGAATAGTTGAAAAGGGTATTCCCTGTGTGCAGAAGATTTTAGAAGTTTTTTTATCCGGTTCAATGTATGTTTGATTATCCGAACAGTTTGATTATCCGAACTACCTTTGGTCCCAATTAGTTCGGATAATCGACTCTCTACTGTTTCTAATTTATTCATTGTTGTCTGATGGAAGAGCTTATTTTTGTAACCCTACTACAGAGCAGGCATAACAGAGATTTGATTTGTGAAGGTAAAGCCAGTCCTTAAGTTTCATTTCATATGATATGCTGGACCCATGTGCTTGTATATCTTGCATGCTTTGCCAGTTATCTTAAAGGCCACATCTTGATATAAAAGATGTCTTCATATTTCCTGATAATTCACTTCAGTTTTTAAATGCGCACAGATGATAACAGTGAGCATCATGGGCAACAGTATGGCTCAGTGACAAGTTAGCTGCCTCAGACATTGAAGGCCTGGGATTTAATCCTGAGTTCTGGTCAATTTTGTGTACACGTATATGATCTCGCCTTGCCTGCATGAACTCTTTCCAATAAGTCTGGTTCTTACCACTTCTAAAAAAAGAGTTCTGATTGACTGCCTTGCCTAATCTCTCCTAAAGTATATTGGGCTTCTCTGCAGGGCATGGAGTTTGTTTGCCTCAAGTGTCAGGTGCCTGAGTCACATGATACTAAGGAACAAAACACTGGTTACCGTTGCCCAAAGGAAATGAGTTCCAGTGCAGTTTGTATGAGTGTGCTGGCAGCGATTCCTTTCATTGTGGAGTTTTCTCTGTTCTTCATATTATTCCAGCTGTGCAGGTGGTATTTATAAGTGTGGAGGATGCAGTCAGGCTTGCCATTTGCTAAAACTCTTGCTATTTGATTTATTGCCCTTTTGTGTCTTGGGTATTTGGTTTCACTTGTCTACACCCTCAAGTTTTAGTGACTTGAACTTTAGTATTAGAACCTATATCTTCTTCTTCTTCTTTCGGCTTTTCCCGGTTAGGGGTCACCACAGCGGATCATCTGGCCGCTCATGATTGGCAGTGGAGTTTTACAGTGTCGAGTTGCCAGCCCGGCGCCCAACCTTCCACAGAAGGCACACACATGCATGCACTCACACCTAGGGCCAATTTAGAGTGTCCAATTCACCTACTGCATGTGTTTAAATTTGTCTTTGGGACTCAGGCCATAGCAATTCACTCACAAAGACATGAATAAATAAATAAATCAAGCAATCAATCAATAAATAAATAAATAAAATGCTTTCTGTCAAACTGAATAATAGCAGGGAATAAATTAATTATTAAAGCAAGCCATACTCTGACTAGCTTTTTATCGATAAAGTTATTTTCACTTCACTACCCTTGTAAATGGTCTTACAGGCTGTACCTAGTTGTCAAAAATGTGTTATTATCTGTGTCAGCCCTGTTGGTGCAATTATACAAATCTTGCATTATTGCAAAGCTTAGCAAGTTTTAAAATTAATGTTTTGTTCCTCTCCTTAAAAACAAGTCATTCATTTTAGTTAGATTCCATAGCCATCATTTCTCATTGACATTTCTAACACCCATTTTAGTCTTTTGATGCTATACATCAGCATTCCTTAATCCTTACTTTTTCCATGTTTTTCCAATATTTAATAGGTAAGACATATATTGTTCTTTTGAAACAGAATAAAATAAGTCTATACTGTTTTATAGGCAGACTAAGTCAACTTTGCAGTCAAATAAATATATGAATGCCTAATTATGAATGAATATTTAATTTGTTTCACAATGCACCAAATAAACGTCTTGAGGTTCAGTGCTGGTTATAGCAGAATGAGGAAGAGAAGAAAAAAATAGATAAATACCATAACAAATTATGTAATGTTCCCCGTTGTGATACATGCTTCCCCAAGGGGTGTGTAGGATATGCCCTAGTTAGGAGTGGGAGGTTAGTTAATTACCCTGCTTAGACTAAAACCCTATACTTCCTACAGGAGACAAGATCATTAAGCCCTTACACCAACTACCAGCTAAGTTAATCATCACATTTTATTGGTTCATAAATTTCGTTTCACTGCTTAATGGAAAAAAACACAGTGGTGCCTTTTCAAGGAATGTGAGTTTCAGTGTATTTTCAAGGAATGTGAGTTTCAAGGGAACTGAAGTTTACTGCTGCTCATGCTGTCTGTTTTTAATATGCAAGTTTTCCTTAGCAAATGACCATCAGTGTTTGTGATATAGAATTTCAATGGAGTGTTAGTAGCACAGCAGGTGCAAGTAGCATACTTGTCTTTAGTGCAGAACGCTCGGCATTTTACTCCCACACCCTATAGATGCATTGTTGAAACTGCTGTGCACTTTAAGGTGGGGAGTGTTGCACTCCTGAGTGTGTCATCTTTTGGATGAGATACTAAAGTGAGGCCACATCTGTCTGTGTTAATGGCTGGTGCTGTGACATCTTCTACATCCACCTGAGTTATCAAAAAGAGCAGGGGGAAGTTCCTGAATGCCCTGGCCATATTTCCCCTAGTAGTATAAATACCACCAAGGGTCTCCCCTGAAGAGACATTACTAGCCTATTGGGACTAACCTGGTAAACAAAGGATACTTAAATTAACAGTTTTAAATTAAATCCATAGCTCTGCCTTCATTTCAAAAGTAAAGAAGAAAATAGTATTCACACTGACAGTTACGAGCAGTGTTTACGGTAATTGGGGGAAAGAATGGGATGCTAGAATGGCTGTGGGGGAACCTTGTCCATTTCCCTGCCTAGGGTCCCATTTGTCCATGATCCAGCTCTGCTTCTCACCATGACAACAACCTGCTGACTGTAATGCTATGACGGTACCCAGTTCTGCTGCCTGATATGTATGAAGATTCATACAAATTTACTCAGGAGGTTTCCATGGTGATGACAGAAGAGTGTGTCAGTCATTGACTGGATGGGTCTTGGATGAGAATGGGTAGGCACAGCCTGTGTTTAATGTAACTTTTAGTTGAAGGGCATAGCCCCTTTGATGGCTAGGCACAGGGATTGGCCACAACCCATATATATGCAGATCTAAGCACACACACACACACACACACACACACACACACACACACACACACACACACACACACACACACACACACACCACTTCAGAGAAATAATTCAATTTAAATTTAGGCTAGTAGCTAGCATTTCATTTTTATGTTAATTTTACTTCTACTTAATTCGGTATCCCAAAATATGAATTATTTTGGACATCTGCAGTTACTGTTCATTCTTTATATTCATTCAGTTTGTTAACTTATTAACACATTTGTGGTGTGGAATATCACACCTCTAGCAGACTAAATACATTGCTACATTCCAGAGCATTTTTTTTAAATTTAACATAAAAACGAAAAGATAAATAAATTATTTTGTGAACAATAAAAGCTATTAAAACTGTACACTTAGTGGTGGCATGACTTGGATGGCAAGCTGAAAACAGCAGAGTTCTTGAGCTCTGCAGTCTTCATTTTGTCCTGACAGGATGTTTTATTTAATTTCACCAACAAAGACCTGAAACTACTAAAATTGGATTCTGGAAGTTGTAAGCTACAAGTTGGTGTATTTTTTAAGCTAAAATTTTCATATTTTCCTGCCAAACTTTCAAATAGAAGGGACATTGAAACCACATTCACAAAGGAAGATGAGCAGCTCCAAATTTTCTCAGCAAGTCGCTCCAATGAAGAAAGAAACAGAGGCAATCCTTACTACAGTTCAAGACTTGGTGGGTAAAATAGACAAATTAAACTTAAAAGTGGACAACATAAAGGAAGATACCACAAAAAATAACTGTATTAAATTAAGTACTTAAATAACAAACTGCCCAGATTGCTTCTTTGAAAGATTCTGTGACAGATATAGACTACAGGTTAACAGAAAGAGAGAAAAACATAAATTTTCTTCTTCAAGAAAACACTAGACTCATTGAAAAGACAGACGACACTGATATTAGAATCAGGAGAAACAACATAAGAATCTATTGCATCCCAGAGCAGATGGAGGGGGACAGTATGATTAATTTCCTGACTTTTTGGATTTCTAAAATCCTAAACCTACCTTAAGCACTATCCTTTGGAATAGAAAGGGCACACAGGTCTTTAACTACAACTTCTGTATCCAGTAAAAACAGCCATCCAAGATCTATTATTGCAAGATGTATCTCCACTCAAGACAAAGACCTTGTTTTAAGAACTGCCTGGTCCCTTGCTCCATTAAAAACTGGTGGCCAAACTATCAGGTTTGACAACGTTTTTTTACCCCTTATAATGTCCAAAAGAAGAGCATGTGTCCCTCTAATAAAATCTTTAAAAAAGGAAGGAATCAAAGCACAGCTCATATTCCCAGCAAGAATAAGACTAACCTGTTTCTCTTGGGTCTATATTATGTAGTCGAAGGAACTAAAAGTCAACTACCCTTTCATCGACACATATGTGTCGAACCTGCACTTGGACAAATGGCCGCACTAATTTTTTTCCATGGGGAAAAAAAATTGATTGGCCATTGTTTTAAATCTGCCCTTTTCCCCACTGTAGTGTGATCTCAGAGTTAGTATATATAGTTGGGGGGTGGAGGCACAGCTCCTCACATTGGGGAGTGTGGGGGGTGAAGCCCCTCACTTCATAGTGTTTGTTATATTGTGTCATGCGTAGTTGGCCTACCAATTTTTCCCTTGGAAAAAATTGATGATGTGGCCGTTCGCTCAACTGCAGTTTCGACACATATGTGTCGATGAAAGGGTAGTCGACTTTTAGTTCCTTCGACTACATAATATAGACCCTTTCTCTTAACTGAACTCTACCGGGCGTCAGATTCAAGAATGATCTTTTGAACTGTGTTTTCATTCATTTAGCAATTTTTTTTATTTTAAAAGTCTTATAAGCATATGTTTTACTATAAATAGTGATTTATTTAATCTGAATTTTATTTATAGTTAAATAAGAATTACAAATATGTTTCTGACAGTGACACTTTTAAATGCATCTTTTTTTCTGTCTACTTTAATGACATTACAGTCCTGTATTTACACATAGCAACAAATAATTATTAGGATTAATCAATGTATCTTAGTCTGTTTAGATGAAAAGAATTTTAAGAAACTGTATACAGCTCCCTGTTCTTAGTTCATACATACATAGTATATTAAATTGAATTTTCCTTTAGTATGTTTTTAATGTACGTGCAGTTTCCCCTTCTGCTTGCTATCAACCTGCAGTAGCGACTCGCGAGGAATTCCCACTAGATGTCACGAGAGATTTAGTTTGCGGCTTCTATGAGAGATATAGTAAACCTGGATATACTTTATCCACGCAGAAAATTATTAAAATATACAGTTTGATTTTCAAATTTAGAATTTTTAAATTGTTCATAACAGTTTTAAAAAATGTATTTGTCATAATGAATCAAATAAAGCACTTTTCAATTTTACTTATAATAGCAGTCTCCATCAAATGATAATATTTAACATTATATCAATTAATGTCAATGGGTTGAACAACTCCAGGAAAAGGAGTAGTGTCAACAAATATTTAACGTTAGATAAAAGAAAATACACCACTTCACAGCCAGAGGCATAAAACGGAACAAATTTAATAAAGTAGATAAGCGCTTTCACATGGAAATACGTTCTTCATCAGATCATAACATAAACCAGTGCACCATACACTATTTTAATAAAAAAAAACGTACAATAATCAACATACAACCAATGAGCAGCAGCAAACAATTATGCAATTACATTCAAACTTAAAACAAACAGGGTAAAACTTCATTCATTGTTTTATTTAAAAAAAAAACGTCATTTTAAAACAGGTTTAATGGAAGTTCTTCCATTAATACCTGGAAACTTTTCAGCTTGCAGTCAAATAATCCACCAAAGCTTACGTGTTTCTGTGTAGTTCTTAAGATTACCCCCTCTTACACTGGGTCTCACCAATTCTACCACCCTAAATCCAAAGACATGTTCCGCACCATGTTCAAAACAATGTTTCGCTAGTGCATTGTGTAAGTCTTGTCTGTTAATACTATATAGATGTTCCCTAATATGCTCCATAAAGGATCTATTTGTCTTCCCTATATAGAAACAGCTGCACTTCCTGCAACTAGCCAAACAAACCAAATCCTTACTTCTACAATTAGCTTGTACTATAAGGTCATATCTGCTCTTAGTGACTGGATGGACAAAACCACATGAAACATCTATACTACTGCAAAAACCACAACCCATACACATAGTCGTTCCAACCTGCCTATCTCCATTGTCTCCAACTACTATAGATCTATTCTTATAACATAATTGTCATTTGAGATTTTTCCTGTTCTTAAAGACAAAATGGGGTCTATCTCCCACCACCTCTTTCAAACCATCATCTAGGTGCAGAATAGACCAGTTGTCTCTTACTATATGCAGAACACTGTTAACATCACTGGTATATTATAAAGAGAGAAACACATTTCTATTAGTGCATACAGGTCCTTCTATATCAGAGCTAGCATCCCTTCGAAGATGATAGTTGTTAGAATAAAAAGGGCGGCCTCTGTTCCTTCTCTCTAAAAAACCTTCATTCAGTCCTATATCAACCTCACGTCTATTATACCCCCTAGACAAGAATTCTTCCTTCAATTTTTCCATGTCTCTATGGAACAAATCATTCTTGTTATTAAGACGGGAAATACGCATACCCTGTCCCTTAACCACATTCCTAAATATGTGTCCAGGGTGCATGCTACTATGATGGAGCATGGTATTCCTTCTACAATCTTTTCTATATAATGTAGTAGTCAATTTATTATGTTCATTTACAATCAATTTGATATCCAGAAAAATAAATCTCACTATGAGAATACTTACATGTAAACCTCAAGAATGGAACTGTCCCATTAACATAATCAATAAACTCCAGGAGAGAAGCTTCAGTACCCATCCAAACAATAAAAAGGTCATCCACAAATCTCTTGTATACCTTAATGTATGATGTAAAGGATGACCTGAAAACAAACATATTCTCCCATTGAGGCATTACCATGTTGGCATAGCTATTGGCACAGCATGTGCCCATAGCCACACCAACCTTCTGTAGGTAAATGCTCTCCTCATATTTAAAGATGTTGTTCTCTAAGACAATCTCGAGAAATAAACAGATCAAATCAATTTGTTCACCATCAACACCTCTGAACAACATAAATTCTCTCACCATATATATTCCCACATCATTAGGGATACTGGTAAACAAAGATGTAACATCCAAACATACCATAAAACATGAGCCATCTAGATCCAAGTTTTCAAGATCGACATATAAATGCTGGAAAAACTGTTTACTGTCCCTAAGGACCTGTGGTTCTGCATCCAACAGCAGTCTCAATGCTTTATCTATGTATATGGAAAAAGGCTCAGTGAGCCATCCCTTTCCAGAGACTATGGGATGAAACGGGGGATTGACGGGGTTCTTATGTACCTTAGGCAATGCTTGAAATACAGGTAGAACAGGATACTCAACAGTTAAATAGTCATTAAGCTCCTTAGTAATAACTCTACTAAGCAGGCAATCATATATAGTAGAGTGCACTCTTTCATGCACAGACCTAACATAATCCTGATCAATAACATGATAGACATTAGTATCACTTAGCATTTCAACCATATTCGAATGATAGAAAACATAATCCATCAAAACAATAGCACCGCCATTATCAGTGAGTTTAATAATTAGCGTTTCATCATTTTGCAATTCTACTAGAGCACATTTCTCATCATAGCTAATATTGTAAAAATTACTTCTCACATTGCCTCTATTGTAAGCATAACACAAATCACTTTCACATTTTTTAACAAATGTATCCAAAACAGGACTAAGTGCTGGTTGAAAAGTGCTGTTTTTTTAAACACACGGCCATCGTCTTGGACAGACTGTCCTTCATTGGAAAACATAGTCTTAAGCATGACTCTGCGAGCAAACAATTTAATATCTGTCATAATTTCACTAAAGTCTGAGTGTTGAGCTGGAATAAAGCTCAAGCCATGCTGTAACAAACTCAATTGAGCTGAAGTTAGTACTTTACTAGATAAGTTAAAGACTATCGACTCGCTGGTTCGTTCCACATCTTTTTCAGAGTTTGTGTTCTGGAGTCCTCGTTCAACCATTGGCGTTTCCTTCCTCGGCTTTGGAACCATTGAGAATATTGAGTCCCTTTCTGACAGATAGGAAAAGGTAGATCTAAAGGGAAACTATCAGCAGGATTGTGGTTATTCAACCTAACTTTCGGTCGTACGTCAAGAGTGGAAGTCTGAGATGTAGTATTGGTGGAAACATTCACATCACAGCCCACCTCAGTAGTAGTAGTTGCAATTGGTAAGGTAGGCAAACCAATAACATTGGATTCTAAATGGCTATCTGATGAAGAAATAAAAGCCGTCCTGCCATCACGGATAGTAGAAATATTATCGGGCACTACATGAGCATCATGTGTGGCACGATTAGTCTGAGGGGTGCCCGATCTCAAAGAATCAGTCAGGGGCTCACTTCTAGCCCACATGAACACCTGTCCCTGGGCAAAGTCAGTAATTTCTATAGATAGTTTTTTACACTTCTGTGCCTTAACATGTTGATCATATGCAGAAACACTGTCCATTATAGTGTCAAATTTACTTGTAAAATCATCATGATACTGCTCAACTAATTCCAAATATTTAGCAGTCACCTTCTCCCTCAACTCATTTTCAATCAGCTTAAAAAAGTCAATAAGGAGTCTCAAATAATTAAAGCTCAATTCAATATTGAGCTGTTGCCACTTACTCAGCAATTCAGGATAAATCCCACCATATGTTGGCATAACAAGTACACGCAGTCCTCTGGGGATGACTTTATGGAATAAACAGGCTTCGAAATGCAGATGCTGCCATTGAAGTCTTTTCAACCTATAAAAATCATTTTCTAGGTCATGAACACCATCATAGAAGCCGGCCAAATTAACCTTCAAACCAAGTGACACTCCTGCTTCATTCGGTCTGGCCAGCAAAGGTGAGAGAATTTATGTTGTTCAGAGATGTTGATGGTGAACAAATTGATTTGATCTGTTTATTTCTCGAGATTGTCTTAGAGAACAACATTTTTAAATATGAGGAGAGTATTTACCTACAGAAGGTTGGCGTGGCTATGGGCACGTGCTGTGCCAATAGCTACGCCAACATGGTAATGGCTCAATGGGAGAATATGTTTGTTTTCGTTCATCCTTTACATCATACATTAAGGTATACAAGAGATTTGTGGATGACCTTTTTATTGTTTGGATGGGTACTGAAGCTTCTCTCCTGGAGTTTATTGATTATGTTAATGGGACAGTTCCATTCTTGAGGTTTACATGTAAATATTCTCATAGTGAGATTGATTTTCTGGATATCAACTTTATTGTAGATGAACATAATAAATTGACTACTACATTATATAGAAAAGATTGTAGAAGGAATACCATGCTCCATCATAGTAGCATGCACCCTGGACACATATTTAGGAATGTGGTTAAGAGACAGGGTATGCATATTTCCTGTCTTAATAACAAGGATAATTTGTTCCATAGAGACATGGAAAAATCGAAGGAAGAATTCTTGTCTAGGGGGTATAATAGACGTGAGATTGATATAGGACTGAATGAGGTTTTTTTTGAGAGAAGGAACAGAGCCCGCCCTTTTTTTTCTAACAACTATCATCTTCGAAGGGATGCTAGCTCTGATATAGAAGGACCTGTATGCACTAATAGAGATGTGTTTCTCTTTATACTATACCAGTGATGTAAACAGTGTGCTGCATATAGTAAGAGACAATTGGTCTATTCTGCACCTAGATGATGGTTTGGAAGAGGTGGTGGGAAATAGACCTCATTTTGTCTTTAAGAACAGGAAAAATCTCAAATGACAGTTATGTTATAAGAATAGATCTATAGTAGTTGGAGACAATGGAGAAAGGCAGGTTGGAATGACTATGTGTATGGGTTGTGGTTTTTGCAGTAGTATAGATGTTTCATGTGATTTTGTCCATCCAGCCATTTAGATCAGCTATGACCTTAGAGTACAAGCTAATTGTAAAAGTAAGGATTTGATTTATTTGGCTAGTTGCAGGAAGTGCAAGCTGTTTCTATATAGGGAAGACAAATAGATCTTTTATGGAGCATATTAGGGAACATCTATATAGCATTAACAGACAAGACTTACACAATGCACTAGCGAAACATTGTTTTGAACATAGTGGGGAACATGCCTTTGGATTTAGGGTGATAGAATTGTTCAGACCCAGTGTAAGAGGGGCTGATCTTAAGAACTACACAGAAACACATGAGCTTTGGTGGATTATTCGATTGCAAGCTGAAAAGTTTCCAGGTATTAATGGAAGAACTTCCATTAAACCTGTTTTAAAATTATGTTTTTTTTTTTTTTAATAAAACAATGAATGAAGTTTTACCCTCTTTGTTTTAAGTTTGAATGTAATTGCATAATTGTTTGCTGCTGCTCATTGGTTGTATGTTGATTATTGTACTGTTTTTTTATTTAAATAGTGTATGGTGCACTGTTTTTTGCTGTGATCTGATGAAGCACGTATTTCCATGTGAGAGCGCTTATCTACGTTATTAAATTTATTCCGTTTTATGCCTCTGGCTGTGGTGTGGTTTATTTTCTTTTATCTTGGATTACTTGTTTGCTGGTATACACCACTTGTCCTGGGAAGAGTTATTTTGTTAATATTTAATGCTACATAAAGCAGATTTTGTATTCATTCAGGAATCCCACTTAGTAGCAGAAGATCTAAACAAATTAACCTTTAAGGATTTTAAGATTTTGGTAAGTTCAAACTATAACCCCAAAAGAAGAGGTGTCCTAATTTTACACAGAAATTCAATGAGAATTCCAGAAATAGTTGACTCATACTCAAGCTTGCTTTAGTCATACTAAAACTAGATAAAAAGATGTACACTTTTGCAAACACCTACTGGATACCGGTATTGGGACTAAAATTGTGAAAAAAAACATTTAGACACCATAACATTAAAGTCTAAAGGTGAGCTGTTATTAACAGGTGATTTTAATTGTATCTTGTCCTCCACTGATACCACAAGCTTTAAGCCTTTCAAGATCTCTCCTATTGCCAAGCACTTGAACAACTACATAAAAGACAGAAACCTAATTGACATTGATGATATAAAAATATTATCCTCCCTGAAGTATTTTCACTACTCTTACAGATTTGGCACACAGACCAACATAGACAAAGTCTTTATAACCAGTTCTTTACTGGCCAAAACTGAAAATGTAATGCTGACATTCATAGCTGGCCTTAGGCATAGGCCAACTAGGCGACCACCTAGGGTACCGCTCTAGTTGGGGCACATTTCCAGTATTTATTTGGTGTATGTAGACCAGAATGGGAGCACCAGGTGGTATGGTGGGGGGGGTGCTATGGAGCCCTTTTACCTAGGGCACCAGTTGACCTACGGCCACTCCTGCTGACATTATGCCCTATGTCTGACCACAATGCTATCACCTTCAATGTAACACTGATGCTTTAAACTTCTGCCAAAGACTACCTGCTTATCTAGTAACAGTACAAGGATTTAAAGAAAGGTTTCTAGATGAAATAAAGCTTTACCTAGACACCAATAATGGAGAGGTTTCAGATATTATCCTATGGGACACTTTAAAGGTAGTCTTTCATGGTAAAGTCAAAAGTTGGAATATAAATAAAAGGAAAGAGTGGGATAAAAAATTGGTAGACAAACAAAAAGAAACTGATGAACTAAAACTAAAACTTACATCAAATGACAAATCTACATTAGCCGACAAATGTAAACTGAACAAGGAATATCAGGATATCATGCAGCATAAAATATCAATAAATCTGGAAAAATATCAGATTATAATCCTACTCAATTAATCCCAAGAGTATGCACAGGATTGCAATTAGATTTAAATGTTAAATGAAAAAGTAATATAAAATAAATAATGTACACTAGAAATAATCAGACTATCAAAATTACAGATCTAAAAAATATCTTATATTCCAAAAACCATTACAAGAATATTAATAATAATAACTCATCTATAAGTGATAACAAAAGTATTAAGAATGTTCTTGCTAATAATATTCAAAAGAAGTTATCCAAACACAATATTAATAACATAGATAAATCAGTTTCCTTTAAAAAATCAAAGGAACAAATAAACAATCTTAAGACAAAAAAGGCACCAGGGCTGGATGGTCTAATTCAGGAATGTTACAAACTCTTACCTGTTAACATCTTGAAAATCTTACTCAATGCATTCCAAGAAGTTAAAACTACACCAAACACCCTTCCTTCATGGAAATATTCTATCATCTCTCCCATCTTAAAACAAAATAAAGAACCAAACCTTTGCACATCATACAGGCCAATTTCTTTCCTTAACATTGATTACATGAATTTCATGTCTGTCTTAGCAGACAGATTAAATAATATTCTTTCAATATTAATTCATGAAGACCAAACCAGGTTTATTAAAAACAGAAAGGTACAAGACAATGTAATTACATTACTGTCCTTAATAGACTTAGCAAACAAGAAAAAATGAGGTTTCTATTTTAAGCCTTGATATAGATAAAGTTTTCAACTCCCTAAGTTGGCCATATCTGTTTAAATTTCTGCAAAAATACAAATTATCCCCAAAATGTATAGGATTAATTAAAAAACAACTATATGAAAAGTCCACAGCCTATGTAAAGACTGGATCTTATCTATCTAGCCCATTCAAAATATTAAAGAGTTACTAAACCTCCTCTTACCAATACTCTTTGGCCTGGCTATTGAGCCTCTTGCAAATTATGTTAAAAATAATGACAGTGTTAAAGGATATAAAGTGTCAGACAAATTATCCCCCAAGATACAACTGTTTGCTGATGACCTACTAATAACGTCAAATGATATTGAAAATTCAATAGATCACCTATTTTATAATCTAGACTTTTTTGCAAACATCTCTGTTCTAAAATTCAATCACAACAAAACTCAGGTACTTATAATGAATAAAAAACATTACTATGAAACTTAGATAAAAAAGAAACAAACTTGGAGGGCATGTATATTAAATATCTAAGTATCATTACTGAATCTAATAATCACTCACATCTAATTACCATTGACTTATAAACTCAATTAGTAGTCTAATAGGCAGTTGCAACAGGCTCTGTTACAAAAAAAAAAACAAATACAAACATCTTTATATGGATTTTAAAAATATACATTCAAAGTGAAAGGTCAAAACTTGTTCTCACACCTCTTATAAATTAAATATTGCTGTTGATTAAAAATCTTATGTTTTCTAATCAATTAATTAAGAATTTATTAATAATGATGTTTCCTATTGCTTACACAAATGCACGTTTGACATCTTTTGATACTCAGAAAATGTTAGAAGTTAGGAAGGGTGACCTATTATATTGGAATCAATTTCTCTCAGCTAATGATATAAGTTCTGCAGACTATTTGATCAGCAGATATAGTTTACAAAATTGCAATTGGCTGGACATCCAAAATTATAAGGATTTTTATACATACTAAGCTCATACTCTGAGAGGCATACAATAAGAGTAACTCAAAAATTTTGGATTATATCTCAACAGTTATTAATAGCTCACCCAAGAACACTTCATACATATCTGTTAATTATAAAATTCTCATAAATTATTTTAGAACACCACAAAGATCGCTTATCCACACCACAACCGAATGTAAACAATTTTTTTTTATCTTTTTCCGAGAATACTTGTCTATTAACTTTACTTGAATAATTCCAAAAATAAACATCTGTTTTGCTAAAATAATTTATAACAACTGAATAAGGTGTTCATTTACCAAGAAATAATCTGTCACAGCGATGTAGAATGCCACAAAGATCACTTATCCACACCACAACAATCAGCTGAAATTCTTTCACATGGGTTAAAAAAAAAACGCTATCCACAACTGTGGTTGCAATAAAAGCAGTTTTAATACACAAAACGTTAAGTGCTTTCACTCACTGACCATGAGCTTCTTCAGAACGTTCAAACAGCTGATAGAGAATATCTATACAAAAGTTTTTTCTACTCATTCCTATTACATAAATACTGATCTAAAACAACTCTAATACATTATAAAAAGTGAATACATTTTCAATAGGACGAAAATATGTTTTAAACAGGGCAAATGTAATTCTAAAATGGTCATATACTTAGCTAAATGTATGGCCTGTTCAGCATACTATATTGGAAAAACTGAGAGAAATTTTAGAAAGCGAATATATTCTCACTTATATAGTATTAGAACTAAAGATTAAAATAATGCCCTGTTTAAACATATAGATAGTCAAGGTGAAAAGCATAATTTTAAATTTGCCATCCTTGAGAATGTGGTTACAAATCCTAGGGGTGGTAGCATTAAAAATGTATTAGCTTACAAAGAGGTATGGTGGCAGTTGCTGACTGATGCAGCGACTCCACCAGGATTAAATGAGCACATACCTGTCAAACCCTTATTAGAAATAGGGTATTGACAGTATACATACTTATGTATATTTTATTCAGTTTTGTAATAATTATATATTGTACAATGTTATTGTTGTATATATTTTTATATTTTACTTTTTATAATGTATTAGAGTTGTTTTAGATCAGTATTTATGTAATAGGAATGAGTAGAAAAAACTTTTGTATAGATATTTCAGTTTTAAGAAGCTGATTAGTTTTTTGGCGCCAACAATGAATATTTAAACATTCTCTATCAGCTGTTTGAACGTTCTGAAGAAGCTCATGGTCAGTGAGTGAAAGCACTTAATGTTTTGTGTATTAAAACTGCTTTTATTGCAACCACAGTTGTGGATAGCATTTTTTTAACCCATGTGAAAGAATTTCAGCTGATTGTTGTGGTGTGGATAAGCGATCTTTGTGGCATTCTACATCGCTGTGGCAGATTATTTCTTGGTAACTGAATGCCTTATTCAGTTGTTATAAATTATTTTATCAAAACAGATGTTTATTTTTGGAATTATTCAAGTAAAGTTAATAGACAAGTATTCTCAGAAAAAGATAAAAAAATTGTTTACATTCGGTGCAGGAATCCACATCTTCCCTGTTCTGGCATGTATACACATGGAAATTTTTACATAGATGTTTTTTCACCCCACATAGACTAGCAATAATGTACAAGAAAGATGAAATGAAATGCTGGAGATGTGGACACGGACACCCTGATGCTGACTGGATACATATGGCTGTTGACTGCATAATAATTTTCCCATTTGGTTAGACTTTAAATATCTTTGTAAAGCTCTATGGAATGACAACTGTATAATTTCTGACTCTCTTATCCTTTTCAATGTTCCTGTTCCTGAAGTCATTCCTAAAAAATAAACATTTTTACTATAGTCTATCATCTCCATAGCAAGGAAAATTGTTACTAAAAATTGGAAATTCCAATCTATTCCTGTCTTTAAAGTTGAGTTTATTCATCTAGTGAAATACATTTGTAAGAATGAGATTTGTATTATAAAAGCAAGTAGTGACAACACAACTCATCATTAAATTGCTTGGACAAAATTGTCTAATTTCTTAGAGAAATATTAAGTGTTCTATGTATATTGCTTGTTTACTTGTTATGGACATTGCATATAATTTGTTTTTTTCTTGTTACTATACTGTTAAGTTATTGTGTCTCTTGACTAGCACTGTGTTGAATTGTGGATATTTGTCTTGTGTTTTTATTATTTATTAAATATTTTTAAACCTTTCAACTGTGGCTGTTTTGTGTAGAGGTAATTTAAGCTCTAGAGTGCATTGCATGTATATAGAAATACTGTACAAAGCCACTCCAAATAAGTCTTGCTGCTCAGTCACACTTACCATTTGAATAATAATATTGCACAGTAATAATTGGACACCCTTTCATACAGGCCTTTTTAGTTGCTGATAAGTAAAGATCCTTGTGGCAGTGATTACTACCTTATAGCCTGGACAGAAGGGGCACAGCTAGTGAACTTGTGCCAGCCTTCCCCAGGAGTCTGTGTGTGTGTGTGTGTGTGTGTGTGTGTGTGTGTGTGTGTGTGTGTGTGTGTGTGTGTGTGTGTGTGTGTGTGTGTGTGTGTGTGTGTGTGTGTGTGTGTGTGTGTGTGTGTGTGTGTGTGTGTGTGTGTGTCAACTACTTGGCCAGAGATACAAAGCACTGGTTGGACAGAGAGAGTGATAGGCGAACTTGGCTTGGGATCCTGGCTAAGGATCCCACTCTATAGCTGTGCCAGTGGGGAGTCTTATTGGGGATCTGTTGAGAAAGGGAGAAACCAGTCCCAGACTGACTGTGATCTCTGTGGGCTCTTAAGGGAAATTGCACTTTACTGTGTGTGTATTTGTTAGCCTTCCCAATGTGGACGCCTCTCACTGGTGTTAGTGGTGAGGACTGAGGCTCCTTGATTACTGGGCCAGTGCACGGGTGTCACATATTAATTGTTTGGCAGTGGTGGGATGCCCACACCACATATTAATTGGCTGGCAATTGGGTTGTAATTATGTGGATAATGAATTCCTGTAGCTTGTGCACAGTGATCACTGAAGGTGTTTTTGTACTCTAAATCAGCCACTCAGTGAATATTCAGAGTTCAGAACACAATTGTTTTATTTCTTTTGTTAGCTTAGTTAGTCAGGGAGAGCAGGCAAGCATGTCAGCAGAGGAGTATGGCAAGCTGACAAGGAGCCAGTTAGCTGAGATGTGCCAGGTTAAGGACTGGTGCATGGAAACCTGAATAAGGCAGATATGATTGCAGCTTTGGGCACAACTGCATCAGAAAACAGCAATCAGGAGGGTGATCAGACTGGCTGTGGAGATGTGCAACACTCAGAGAATGGACAGCACAACCTTTCTGCAGAGGACTTAAAAATCCATCTGGAGCTAAAATGACTTGAGTTGGAGGCCAGGCATTTGGAAACAGAAGCAGCAGAGAGACTGAAATGTCTACAGGCTGAGGAGAATGAGAAACTGCTATGCCTGGAAGCTGTGGAAAAGGAAAGGTGGAGGCAGCAGGAAAAGGAGATGCTGACTCTTCACCAGAGTCATGGAGGTAATGGGGAAGTGAGTAACTGGACCCCAAAAGCACAAAAGGACAGTAAATTTCTTCTGAAGTTTACAGAGGAGTATAATTTTGATAGTTTCATTCATATGTTTGAATGGGTATGTAAACGGTATGATATTGACCAAAAGCTCTGGGTATGGTTCCTGGCCCCCTTACTCCATTATAAAGCTGTAACTATTTTGTCCAAAATGTCTGACGTTGACTGTTTTAATTATACTGTTATTAAGAATTGTTTGTTAGAATTTTTTAAGCTAACACTTGAAATTTATAGGAAAAAGTTTCATGAGCATAGACACAAAGCAGATGAAAGTGTGTGTGCATATGTTGCTGAACTGAGCACTTTTTTTCATAGGTGGGTGAGTGGATGTCATGTCACCACTTTTGAAAGGCTGGCAGACCTTTTGGTGAAGGAGCAAGCCCTTAGCACTTTTGCCTGAGGACATGAGGATCTGGTTAGCTGATAGACAATGTGCTACTTCAGAGGAGTTTGGGAAGAAGGGAGACCTATACCTAACAAGCAGGGCACCCCTGCACAGGAATGGGACCCCCAGTACTGATCGTGGGTCTAAAGGAACCCATGATAGGCAGTCCAGACTGCCCCAACAGAAACTGCCAGTAGCAGGGGATGCCACTAGCCCAGGTATATGTCCAGGTCCTAGAGTTAAATGTTTTGAATGCAACCAGTGGAGCCATGTGGCATACAGATGTCCACAGAGGCAAGGTGGGTAACAAAAGTTGAGAGAGCCAGTAAGTGGGAAAGACAAAATGCCAATAGTAGCTTGTCTCGAGACAACAAGGGTGCCAAACTACCATCCTGCAGATGTCCTGATAGGGAAGGATTTGGATGAGAGAGTACCATGTGTTAATGCAGTTACACACAGTCAGGCTTCAAGACAAGCAAGTGAGTCTGGTAGCCTGGGGGAGACCCAGACAGACCACATACTTGCAGCCAGGACTGGTGAGGTGGTTACTTCAGGGAGGGAGCTACCCTGTAGCAGTGATACTAAAGGTGAGCTACAGTTACTTGTGGGTGCTGATGTTCCCTTGGACAGAGTGACTGCAAAGGTAGAGGTGAGTTGTTGTAGTAGTGGTACACATCTGGCACATCTAGCCATAACCCGTGATATTCCCTTTGCAGGTCATATGGGCATAAAATGTACAAAGAAATGTATTATGCAGAACTTTTATTGGCCTGGAATTTCCAGAGATGTAACAGGGTACTGCAGGACCTGTCGGCAGTGCCAAAAGGTAGACAAGGCAGGAGACAAGGTGAGAGCTTCTTTGATGCCTTTGCCTGTCATTGAGGAGCCATTTCAAAGGGTAACTATGAATATTATGGGGCCTCTGAGTACCCCAAGTTCCACAGGGAAAAAGTATATCCTAGTGGTAGTAGATTATGCTTCAAGATACCCTGAGGCAGTGACTTTGTCCTCCATTGAGGCAGAAAAGGTAGCACATGCTTTGTTAGAGATTTTCAGCAGGGTAGGTTTCCCAAAAGAAATACTGACTGACAGGGCTGCCAATTTCATGTCAGACCTGCTGGCTTGTCTGTGGAAGTACTGTGGGGTGAAGCACCTGAAGACCACCCCCTACCATCCCCAGACTAATGGTCTTGTTGGGAGGTTAAACTACAATCAAGTTCATGCTATGGCATTTGTAGACCATTTTAAGAGGGAGTGGGACAAATATTTGCCCCATCTGTTGTTTTCTTACAGAGAGGGTCCCCAGGAATCCACAGGTTTTTCACCCTTTGAGTTGCTGTATGGGTATAGGTTGAGAGTACCTCTAGATTTAATTTGAGATGAGTGGGAGGATGAGAGTGAATCTCACCAGGAGTGTGTTGTGGCATATGTCCTAAACCTCAGGACAAGGCTCAGAGAACTCATGGGCTTGACCCAGGAGAACCTGGTAGAAGCCCAACAACAGAAAAAGATATTGTATGACAGGAATGCTCAAGCTAGAGAGTATGCTGTAGTGCAGCAGGTAATGGTTCTCAATCCTGTCAGGCACAACAAGCTGCAAGCAGCTTGGGAGGGACCATACAAGGTGAGAAGAAAGGTAAGTGATGTTAACTACATGGTGGAACTGCTAAGGAGACAGGAGCACAAATTGTACCATGTTAACATGGTGAAACCTTACCATAATAGGGAGGCCCTTATACTGATTATTTGCAGTGGATTGCAGGAGGAGTCTGAGGGAGATCTGGTGACTGATCTCCTCAATTAGGCTCGGACTGGCACCTCAGTGAAAGGGGTATCAATGTCCCAGCAGCTATCTCCTACCCAGGTTCGAGAAATCTGAGCAGTGTTACAGGAGGTTGGAGACATGTTCACTGGGAAACCAGGGTGCACCCACCTGGTGCAGCACCAGGTGGATGCAGGACCCCAAAGGCCTATTAGACAGACATCTTATAGGGTGCCTGAGAGAGCCAAACAGACTCTGAGGGAGGAGATACAGGAGATGTTGTAACTAGGGATAATTCAAGAGTCCTACATTCCCTGGGCCTCCCCAGTGGTGCTGGTGCCAAAGAAGAATGGCAGTACCAGGTTCACTGTGGACTACAGCAAATTAAATAGTCACACAGAGTCAGATGCTTATGCCATGCCTAGGACAGAGCAGGCCCTACAGCAGCTGAGTGGGGCTAAGTATCTTACAACCATTAATCTTACCAAGGGTTACTGGCAGGTGCCCTTGACTCCCAGTACTAGAGAGAAGT
Organism: Protopterus annectens; assembly: GCF_019279795.1. Lineage (NCBI taxonomy): Eukaryota > Metazoa > Chordata > Ceratodontiformes > Protopteridae > Protopterus > Protopterus annectens. The sequence continues at coordinate 1,414,945,210 of NC_056728.1, read as the reverse complement.
CAGCCTCTATGACTCCTTTTGGCTTGTATGAGTTCACAAAGATGCCCTTTGGGATGAAAAATGCCCCACCAACTTTCCAGAGGCTGGTAGATCATATCCTAGCAGGAGCAGGAGGATTTGCCTTTACTTACCTAGATGATATTGCCATCTGCAGCCATTCCTGGCAAGAGCAGCTTCAACAAGTCAGGGAACTGCTGGGCAGACTACAGAGGGCAGGGTTGACCATTAAGCCCAGCAATGTCAGGTGGGTATGGCAGAGTTCTCCTACCTGGGATGTAGAGTGTGGAGTGCTAAGATCAGGCCAGAACCTGCCAAAGTGGAAGCCATTTGGGCATGGCCTGCACCTGTTACCAAAAAGCTGGTGAGGGCATTCTTAGGGACAGCAGGACACTACAAAAAGTTCATCTCCAGGTATAGTGCCATAGCTACTCCTCTCACAGACCTGACAAGGAAGAACAGGCCAGATAAGGTAGTGTGGATGACAGCATGTGAGCAGGCATTCCAGAAGCTTAAAGAAGCTTTGGGAGGACCCCCTGTGTTAGCCAGTCCAGATTACAGCAAATAATTTGTTGTACAGGTGGATGCTTCAAACCATGGGGTGGGGGGGCTGTACTTAGCCAGATTTCTTCAGAGGGAGAAGAGCACCCAGTGGTTTATCTCAGTCATAGGCTTCAACCCAGGGAGGAATGCTATGCAACTGTAGAAAAGGAAGGTTTAGTCATAGTGTGGGCACTGCAGAAACTTCGGCCTTATCTGTATGGAAGAAAATTCACTGCAGTGACAGATCACAATCCCCTAACATGGTTAAACAGAGCCAGCCAGCAAAATGCCAAGTTGCTAAGATGGAGCCTAGGGTTGCAAGCACGTTATGTCAGTGCAGCACCACAGTGGGAATAGCAATGCCAATGCAGATGGGCTCTCAGGACAGGGAATGGAGTAAGGTATTACTCAGATAGACGTAACCCTCTCAAGTAATGTTTCTCAAGGGTCACTTAGGTTCATAGGTTAGTACTCAGCTAACTGCCCTTTCGAGCCATTTTAAGCCTAGCCAATTATCCCTTGTGAGACTCAAACCCTGCACCTTGTGTTTGTAAGGCAAACACCTTAACCATTAGGCCACCCTCCCAAGCCCCTCAAGATATAGATATAGAAAACAGCTAGACTAAACATACTATCTTCTATCTATAGATAGATAGATAGATAGAAAATTTGAAAAACTAGCTTGAGTTCTCTGGGGTAGAAGATATGTGAAGGCTGCCAACCTAGCTAGATAGAATTTTGTAGATAAGTCTGTTTTTTGTAAATGTTAATATAAGCCACAGGCTTGTTCTCTTAAATGTGAAAAGACTGTATTGGATGTTGAACTGCAAAAATGTAACAACAGTGCACTCTGCAGTAAGAAAGCTGATAATGCCAGCATTTTATGACTGTTTTGATCTCAGGACTTGGAGCCGTGATATCTGAACCAGCAGATTCTTTCTATTGTTTTGAGACTAGAGTTAATCGATAGATTTTACATATATAATGTCTTTAATTGCTGTAGTTTCCTGACCAGGTCCAAGCTTACTAAGAAATGTTAATGTGGAGTTTCTGTTAGCCTGGGAAACCAGAGATTTGTTAAGAATGATGTAATCTAAAATGAGTCAGCAGGATGTACTATCAAATTAAAGGACTTTTTCAGAGACACAGAGAGAGAGCATTTTGCATTTGTCTTCAGAAATGACCACTCATCAGCACTTGCTTTGCTCTGTGTGTATGTAAGTAGGATCTTAGACTTTAGTGTCGCTCCTAGAAATAGATAGAAGATAGTAAGTTTAGTCTAGCTGTTTTCTATATGTATGTCAGACTATTCTACAGTATTAGTTTAAGCATTTTCCTGTCATCTCTGAACTCTTGACTAGCACTGTGTTGAATTGTGGAGATTTGTCTTGTGATTTTATTATTTATTAAATATGTGTGTGTGTGTGTGTGTGTGTGTGTGTGTGTGTGTGTGTGTGTGTGTGTGTGTGTGTGTGTGTGTGTGTGTGTGTGTGTGTGTGTCAGCTACTTGGGCAGGGACATGAAGGACTGGTTGGACAGAGAGAGTGCTGGGAGGACTTGGCTTGGGACTCTGGCTAAGGACCACACTCTATAGCTGTGCCAGTGGGGAGTCTTATTGGGGATCTGGAGAGAAAGGGAGAAACCAGTCCCAGACTGACTGTGATCTCTGTGTACTCTTAAGGGAAATTGTACTTTACTGTGTGTGTATTTGTTAGCCTTCCCAATGTGGACACCCCTCACTGGTGTTAGTGGTGAGGAATGAGGCTCCTTAATTACTGGGCCAGTGCACAGGTGTCACACACCCTTCAACAGTCTGTAGAGCTCTCATTTATGAAAATACAAATAATAAGTGGCAAACAGTAATTAATGTCTCTATTGCAGGACATCCTGTATTAACAATCTTTTTATGGTTTTGGTAATAATTCCTTACCCTTTCTAATACTGCCTATTATTAGCTGGTAAGTCACTTAGTTAAAGAAGTTAGACCCAAAAAATTCAATACACCATAAGGAGCTATGTTAACTGAGTATACAAAAAAGGAGCTATGAGCTTGAATTACCCTTTTGAACATTGCAAACTTTATATTTTCTTTCATTAAAATCTGCCCATGTAAAGACCTCAAAGCCCCGTAATAGTTACTTACCGTAAGACCATGTGCTCCTGTTATCTCATGAACTTTAATCCACTTAAACAGCATTTGTTTCCTTTGACATTGGCTGCTTTAGTATAAAACAGCAGGGAGATTCAATAAAGCTTGCACAATAATTTTTACCAGGTGTGCATCGTGGCACACTGTGCACATGGGTGCAACAATTTTAGATTCAGTAAACTCCACATAGCAGCGTGCAGCAGCTCACACTCACTCACAAATAAAAAACTTTCATGGCATGCAAATTACAGCATAAGTAGCTGAATTTTATGCTAATAAATCAAATCAGCATGGTAGAGTGATTCAAAAACCTCTAAAGCAACCATGTAAACTCCGTGTTCGTGTTGGCCATGTATTCCAAAACTTTCCAAATACAGCCACAGAAAGGAGTCTACACAGAAACAAGAGTAAGTAAAAGCTCTTACATTTGTACAGAACTGCTCTTAACATGTAACACCAAACATATTCTGATCTAATTACACAGGATGGACACTAGAAAATCAGTGTAACAATCATAATAATGTCATTTTAATTGCCATGACATAAATGCATCTTCACTCCCTCACCCTCAAATGAAAAATACAGTTGTAACTAATGCATTCTGCTAAAATGTGTAAACCTCCATGAAACAGTGTATTATACTCTAATGCAAGCATATGCAGGATGTAGCTGATGGATTACAGTATTCCTCTCTTACAACACTGGGCTCCAGTGCAGTTACCCTGCCTACACAGTTGCTAACCATGTAGATTCCATGCTGTCAGCACAGTGATGATGTAGAGATGTTCACTTCATGTAGACACTGCCACAGTGTTCATGTTGAATTTATGGCAACAGTGAATGCTGACATCGGGAGGAGTGTCAGGTTACACTTGCAGTGGTGTACCTGTAGTGCTCTGAATGGTGAAAGTGCATGTAAGCAGTGCACAGTTCCCAAGTTTGGTGTCATCCTAATTATTTGTTTGTTAAAATGTGTGGTCTCTGTCTAGGTTACTTTTTTTTTTTACCTTTTGCAATTGTTTGCTCGATAGTGCACTTAGCACAACCACAAGAAATGGAGACATGAATGGCAGGTTTCTCTGTGTTGTTATGTAACTATTCCTGTGACAGCACATGTAAATATTAGGGCTGGAATATAGATGGTCCTGGGGCTGACTACAGGGTGTGCAACCTTTCCTTCTTTTTATTTTCCATGTTTGCATGATATCACAAAGATGGAGGAGATAAGAATTTTGACTATGCTTACCTTATTTATGCAAAGATGCGCAGAGGTGTGAGGAGGTGTGCATAGCTGCACATAATGCAATAATGAGCAAGTAACAGGTGTTTTAATATATGCTATTTATAGCATAAACAGGTTAATTGCATGTTAATCAATCAATCCAACATGGTGGAGCTATTCATCAATGTATAAAGTATTCATGTAGCCTCCATCCTGTTTTTTCCTTATCCTTCACTACCACTGGAGTACAGACAAGAACATTTTAGCTGACACAGTGCTAGGGGCTGCTGCAGCTATTCTACATTTGCATGTGCTAGAGGCTAGGGTGCAGCCAATGTTGTTGGTGCTGCTGACAATAGGCCTAGGCTGAGAAGGAGAAGTGTTCAGGCCCAGGGTAAACTTCTAGGAGCTACATGAGCTGGAGATTGCAGAGCACTAAAAGGTGGACAGGGTCACATTACAAGAAATCTTTGAGCTCTGCCGCCCTCAACTCTGAGCCAGAGCTAACTGAGGGGAGCCCATCCCAGTGGAAACTAATGTATGTGCAGCCCTTAGAATATTAGCTACTGGTACCTTTCAAAGACTAACTGGGGACATGATGGATGTGTCACAAGCATCATCCTGCAGGATTCTCCACCAGTTACTGGTTGTTATACTCATACATGCCAATGAACACATATCTTTCTCCCATACTTCTGAAGAGAGGGCCAGCAATATGGAACTGTTGTACCATGTAGAGCAGTACCCTGAAGTACTGGGTGTCATAGATTGCACTGATGTACACATTAAGGCACCACCTGGTGAGCAGGGTAAAATCTACATTAACTGCAAGGGATACCACTCCATCAGCTATCATGTTGTGTGTAATACCCAGGGAATTTTCTTGAATGTATGTGCTGGCAACCTTGGCAGTTATCATGACTCCCATATCTGGCACTCATCACAGGTGTACAAGATGTTTGCTAGGGGGGACATCCCACAAGGCCATTTACTGAGGGATGCTGTCTATGCCCTGGAACCGTGGCTGATGACACCCCTCAGAAGTGCATACACACCCACAAAAGAATGCCATAATTAGGCACACACTCAAACTAGAAACATCAAAGAGTGTGTGTTTGGGCTTCTGAAGTCACGGTTCCAATGCCTAGATATATCCCCTGGAGCCCTGCAGTATAATCCACGCACATGTACACAAATATTCACAGTATGTGCTATGCTCCACAATCTGATCCTGTGGAAACAGCTGCAGCAGGATCAGCAAGGGGAAGGGCCACACATCCCCTCACCAACACCTAGTTCACCACATTCAGAGGATGACTCAGACAAGGAACCTCGCTGCTGTCCCTGTAGGCAAACATAGATGTGCTATGTATGCCCTTGCTTTGGCTAAGAGACAATGCATAGCATATTCATTGACCACTTAGGGACCTAATACCTTTCTCCTACTCACATACATATAGTAAAATTGATGCCAGGCAACTCACACAACCTTTACCTCCCTCTGTATTGGCTGTGTACTGCTTGCATCAGACAGATTCAGCCCTGAACTAAAGGTGTATCAATTGCTGTATTTGCAAGGTAAGTCCTGAAGCTAGAGTGCATTCTTTAATAATACTATGGCATATCCTTATAGTTCCTAACTTGGTACAGTATGCAAGTAAATAGTGGTGGGTTTGTACAGAAAGTACCTTAACATGTGACACCAGGCACTTATTTAGTTATATTTGTCCATTAGTAATTAGTAGACCTCTGGTTTGAAAGATTCACACAGTCTTATCTCTAAAGAATTCTGATGTTCCCTGCATGGCCTCAGCTTAGCAATATACCTTTGTACTGGTAAATCATTATAGACAGACGTTAGAATGTGAAGATGCACATTGCAGTTTCAGACTTGTTTGTGTCATAACAGTAACTGAGCTTTGTTCCTGCCATAACTAACTCAGCTATGCTACCCCCCAAAAGAACAGTTTATGTTTGTTTGTTCCATCCAACCTGGACTTCATTTGTTGGCGACTGCATATAATATTATTCCCAGTTAATATCCTCTCACATGCTAAGGCCAATGATATAGAATGGCTTACACACTGCATGTGTTAGATAACTGATGAATGATCAAGTAACACAGAAAGGTAAGACAGAGCTGTATATTTGTAAGCATAATTATGACGTTGTGTGATCACTAACTGTTCTATGTCTAAATATAGTAGAGAGAATTAAATGTACAAATCACAACTGATGGTTTGATAGCAGTGTACATTCTGATGTAGTTGGTTGTGTGAAGAATTGCTTTTCATTTTGTTGATGCAAAGCTGTTTCTGTGGCCAATAGGACTAAGACATCCTTCCTGCTTTCTGAAGCTGTATTGGTGTGAGGATTCAAATCCTGACATATATAGAAATTTGTGATGTGTACTATCAAGTTTTACTGTACTTTTACAGATGTTGCATATGTGTTCCTTAGTTTTAGCATCTTTTCCTATTTATTTTCTTTTAATTCCAGTTTTGCATGATGCATCACATCCAGAAAAAACAATTTGGCTAAGCTTATCTTGCTTGTGTGAAGTGCAACATTGCTGAAATGGCAGAAAACCAGATTTCCTAGAAAACAGACACTCAAAAATAGAAAACTGATATATTAGATTAATATTCTTAGCCATGGCAAAAAGCCAGCCTGGAGTACATATGGGACTGGGGTATAAGAGCAAGCATTAGAAATGCACCTCACTTTTGTGCATTGCTTCCCTGCATGCAAACAGGCCTATCTCACATGCGTGTACACTTTGTTAACTAGCGTGAAAATGCAATGTTCATTGTGCTGTGGAATTGTATATAAGCTATTTTATTATCACTGTTTATTGTTCAGTTCCTTTGTATGACATAAAACTACATGTGGAAACATTGCAGACCAAGAGCACAGTATAACTATATGTCATATATTTACAATACATTTTCCCCCCAAACCACCCCAAACAAGCATTACAATCCTGGGGTCTCATTACTTTTTCCACACATATATCAACCACAATACAAAGTGTTATACATAATGCTGTGTGCTCACTCATGCACAGAGCCACTTGGTGGTGCTCACAGCCTTGCTCTACAAAACTCAAACAGACAAGTATGCTCAGTAAGGGTACTTGTGTTGTCACACAGCTAGGCTTCCAAGCAGCCTACTACTATTAGGCTACTAGCCTCAGATGACACTATGAAGCAATGTACCTTAGCAGGCCTCCCAGCCTCTTGTCTCCAACATGGCCTGTCGATGTCATCTTCTATAAGTTCACCAGCAGTCCTGACAAAATCGGACTTGTTCTGTGGTGCTTGCTTTAAGTACTATGTTCTGTAGTGTGTGTACTTAGATAGGTAGGGATTCTATTCTCACTGCAGTCAGCTGTGTGTGTGTGTGTTTGTGTGTCTGTCTATAAAGAAAAGCAAAAGTGTGTACCCCACAGTTACTTCTCTAATTGCATGGCTTGCCACTTTCTTGAGACTTGCAAAGCCCTAAACATCCATTTCATGTAGATCTCACAACCTATTGTCTACCATATGGCTTGCTCATGTCACCTACTATAAGTTCACCTGCAGTCCTGACAAAATCGGATTTGTGCCATGGCATGTGCATTAAGTACTGTCTTTTGTACTATGTGTACTTAGATAGGTAGTGGTTCTATTCTCACTGCAGTCAAATAGGAGGTTGGTTTGTGTGTGAGAGAGCTGTTACTTGACTTTACAGTGAGCCTTTTACAGCAGCCTGTGGGACACTGTGCCCTTTTCCTTAACAGACACTGCTGATGTCGTCATTATAAAGAATGCACTCAGTTGAGGTGTGTGTACGTGTGTGTGTGTGTGTGTGTGTGTGTGTGTGTGTGTGTGTGTGTGTGTGTGTGTGTGTGTGTGTGATGTTATCACTATAAAGTGTTCAGTCAAATAGGGAGGTTGGTGTGTGTGTGTGTGTGTGTGTGTGTGTGTGTGTGTGTGTGTGTGTGTGTGTGTGTGTGTGTGTGTGTGTGTGTCTGTGTGTGTGTGCTTTGCTGGTCTTTACAAAGAGTATTTTACAGCAGCATGTGGGACACTGTTATCTTGACCTCAACAGATACTGCTGATGTCATCATCTCACACTCCAAGTTGGTCTTGTAGTGGTGCTTGCATTAAACACTGTGTTCTGTAGTGTGCGTGTACTTAGATAAGTAGGAGATTATTATCACTGCAGTCAAATGGGGGTTGGTGTGTGTGTGTGTGTGTGTGTGTGTGTGTGTGTGTGTGTGTGTGTGTGTGTGTGTGTGTGTGTGTGTGTGTGTGTGTGTGTGTGTGTGTGTGTGTGTGTGTGTGTGTGAGCTGTTGCTGAACTTTACCGTGAGCCTTTTACACCAGCCTGTGGGACACAGTTAACTTGCCCTGGACAGGCACACATCTGTCATTACTAGGTTATACAATAAGCAAAAGAAGCTGCTATCTACAAATACAAAAGTGAGAACCCAAAACTGGAAGACCACCCTCCTCAGCCTAAACAAGTAAATAATTCAACTTGTGCAATCTCTCACCCCAACCTTTCATTTATTTTTTTTCTTTCCCTCACAGCACAGCAGGGTAGGTAGCCTGGACCAAGGAATCCACCTGCCCCCACTCAACTGGCTATGGCATCAAGGCCCAGTGCATCTGAGCCACAACCTGGTAGCATTTCTTTTGCTGCCCCTGCATTACCTGTCCCCTCAGTTACTTCTGTCCTGGAGGACAGGCCCATGGTTCTCTGTGGAAGCAGTGGCAGGGGGGGTGATTTTACCACCTAAGAAGAGCTGTCAGGGATGGTGCGTAGGAATGTGTGCTGCACTGTGGGTGCATGCCTATGCTGGATAGAGACACTGCTCTCCATCATTGTGCTGAATAACACAAGGAGAAGCAGACATCAGACACTGCAGCCATTGCTGCAGTGAGGTGACGGTGATGACAGTCCACTGAGTAAGGACTCAATTCTCACTGTCACTTAGCTTGATGTCCATGGATTTGTGAAGTCCACACCCTTACCACCAAATATCATGCACACCCACCTTTTGTGTTCTTCACTGTCCCTCTGTCTTGTCTTATATGTCCTGTCTGTCAGCAATTGCCTCTTCACCTTGCCAAATTACCTGCCTCAGACATACCTGTGTCTCTTCCCCAACATTCCTCACTCTCTCTCTCTCTCTCTCAAAAAATGGGCACCTGTCCCAAAAAAAAAATTGCCCCATATAGCTCTCCATGTCACATATGTGTCTACTTGACACACTTGATTCAGTCAGTTGGCTATACAACATGATTACATTGTTGTCACCTCTCTCTCTCTGGAGGTGACAGTCCAAATTCATCTAATCTTCTGTACATGAGAGCAGTTTTTCAGGGCACATTCTTAGTATACGTCATATATTCACAATACGTATGTGTTGTCCACCCCTCCAAGCAATACAACCCTGTGGGCTCAGTGTTTTTGCACACACATATCAACCACACTACAAAGTGTTATATATAATATTATGTGCTATCTCATGGACAGGACCAGTCAGTGGTGCAGACAACCTTACTCTACAAAACTCAAACATTCTAATATGCTCAACAAGGGTACTTGTGTTTTTTACACATCTAGGCTTCTATACACCTAGGACACACTCTACAGTTAGGCTACTGGCCTCATATAAATCTATGAATCTATGTGCCTATGCAAGCCTCACAACCTGTTTTCCCCCACATGGCCTGCTGATGTCATCTACCATAAGTTCACCTGCAGCCATATAAAAGTCAGACTTATACCATGGCTCTTGCATAAAGTACTGAGTTCTATAGTCTCTATACTTAGATAGGGTTTCTGTTCTCACTGCAGTCAACTGGGCATGTGCTTGTCTCTACTCAGCAGAGTAAATGTGCTATCCTACAGTTACTTCTCCAAAGGCATGGCATGGCAGTCTTTTCATACTTGCAGAAGCCTGTACATCTATTTCATGCAGCCCTCCCAACCTCTTGCCTTCCACATGGCCTGCTGATGTCATCCACTATAAGTTTACCTGCAGACATATAAATGTCAGACATATGCCATGGCACTTGCATATAGTACTGTGTTCTGTAGTGTCTGCACTTAGATAGGTAGGAGTTCTGTTCTCACTGCAGTCAAGTGTGTGTGTGTGTGTGTGTGTGTGTGTGTGTGTGTGTGTGTGTGTGTGTGTGTGTGTGTGTGGGTGTGTGTGTGTGTGTGTGTGTGTGTGTGTGTGTGTGTGTGTGTGTGTGTGTGTGTGTGTGTGTGTGTGTGTGTGTGTGTGTGTGTGTGTGAGGCAGATGTTACTTGACATTACAGAGATCCTTTTACACCAGCATGTAGGACATTGTTATCACCATATGCTCAATCAGCTATATCAGATTATTGCATATGCAACAATCCCACCAGACAAGGATCAGACACTGGCCTAGAGCTCAAGCAGACATCACCTTAGGTTCATAGGAAGTAACTAGGTAGAGGACTGGTGACAGGTATACTTTGGGGTATGTCTGGTGGGGACAGGGGATGTGAAGTTTTCCACAAACTGTCAGGTAGCAGAGGTCAGTATGAGTGGTACTGTCCAGTACTATTTGGGCACAAAGCTGGGCCATCACTTTTAGATTTCTGATGTAGCTAAAGAATGCCTACTGATTATCTTTAGCTAGGGTTGCTACTTTAGGTTTGTACGTGGTTTTAGAGGACTCTTCAAGATACCTAATTTCCTTGTTCAAGCTGATTCTGCTGAGTCAGTTCTCTCTTATTCTTAGACATTACTTTCTTTCACTTATTGTATAACCTATGTATGCTTGATGGCCAGCACATTGGCTTGTTTTCTGTGAGGAACTTGTTTTGATCAAGTCACGTTCATCCTAATCTGCACATTGGTGTAGCTGTTTATACAGGACATTTGTGTACACCTGTGCATTGCAGTCATTGACAGTGGTAACAGGGGGTTTGCAACTCTTTATGGCATCAGTTAGGAGTGTATAGCTTGCTTTGGATAAATGTTTCATCCTTTCTGCTCTAGAGGTGGTGTCAGGTATGATTGTTAATGTGAAGAAGACTAAATTGTGATCTGATCTGACCAGGGGGGTTGACACACAGGGGTTAGTGCAGTGAACCACTATGTTGGTCAGTACTAAGTCTAAGACTTTCAAGCCCGTTGTGGGGGTGGAGACTGTCTGTTACACAGCATGTGTATTAAGAAAGTCCAGAAACCTTAAGGTGTGTGTGTCTGTGCACATATATGACTCCAAATCAAATGAAGGATGGTTGAAATCATACATGAGCAAGTAGTGTGGCTGTCTAGCGAGTGACTCAATTAAGTCTGATTAGGTAGAGTGGTCCTCGTGGTTCATGGTGGGGGACCTGTCACTATCAATGATATGGAAGGGGGTTTTACATACAGTTAGTTGGACTTGGAGTAACACTACAGATTCATAATCTTTGAACAATCTTACAGTGTATTTGTCTTTAACAAAGATGTATACACCTCCATCTTTGGTTCTGTCACACTTGTTTTATGTGTGAACATGTGGAAGCTATTGTACCCCTGCATGGCCAGGATGCTCTCTGTGGACTTGAACCATGTCTGTGTAACAGCACAGACATTGGCATCTTCCAAGGTAAGGAATTCTTCCAGTCAGTGCAATTTCTGATTTACACTCCTTGCATTAAGCAGCATAACCTTCAGTTTGTCTGTGGTAGATTATTTTATGTTGGGACTTTAGTTGTTCTGACATTGCCTAATAAGGCCACTATGGGGGAGGCAAACACCTGTATATAGTATAGTGAGGTATGTCTCCAGTCATAATGGTACTTGCTGTTGAGAGACTTGAGTGTTTGCATGATCTGACAGACCCTGGCGCCTGACAGGCAGCTGACTGTGACCTTCTCCATATCCAGCCTGGTGAGGGGGACATCTGTGTGTCTCATTATGGAGTCTCTTGTGAGCAAGACATTTGGTTTTGAGGTGTTTTGCTATTGGGGCTTTTTGGATGAGATACTGGTGTGTGTATTATTATGTGCAGTGAATTCTGTTGGGTCTGCACTGTGTGCAGTTGGTTTGCACTTGAAAGGTCTCCGATGTTTAGTTAGTTTTCTAGTGAGTACATCCACATATTTGGGCTTATGTGTTGTGAGTTTATGTGCAAGAAGTGAATTGCCTGTACTGACAACATGTTTGATATCTGGTTTGTTGTTATGTGAGAGAATTGAATCCAAATTCATAGTATAGATACAGATCTCACTTGTTCTATTAGTTTGCTGTAGTAGTAACTGTTTGTCAGTATACATGAGGCAATTGTTCTGTTGCCTGAGGATGCCCATGTAAATCAGGCTGCCTAGACACATGGTGGGAAACTGTCCATCCATTATTGAAGGTATATACTGTAGTAACTAGTGGGGAGTGGGCTAGATGGTCCAGGTTTTGGTGTAAGACTAACAAAACATGTCTATTCTATGGAAGGCTAGGGTTACAAAAATGTGTCAATGTTTCACAATGCACAACTGAGTTATTCACAGGGCAGCAGTGCAAGCTCTGAGCAGCTACAGTAAACTGAGTGCAAATCACACCAAAACACAATGCTGGAATGCAGGCAAAGTTAAACAATTTGAAACAAGTAAAAAAAGGGAAAGGCAAACAGTGCGCCTTATTCCAGCAATCCCCAAATCAGATGGGTTCTATGCTACACAGTTCTGCCAAGGGTGCAGGGGGCCTTTCTATTGTAAGATGGCTGCTTTTAGTGCTCCAGTGATACCAAACAGTCTAGATTCAGCAACCCTGAATCAAGCCTATGCTATATAATGCAGAAGTACTAGAAATCCAAAGCGCAGAAAGTCACAATCACAACAGAAGAACAAACAGTTTAAATAAAGCAGCAGTCCAGTAGAATACTCCAAGAGTGTAATCAACAAATAGTATTAGTGGGGAATAAGTGGTCTGGAACATAAGTGCTTAAACCCAAACTAAGACACTTTCAGAATAACAGACACAATAAGCTTTCCACAAGAAATTCCCAGCTCAGAAGGGCAGACGCTACCCTCTCCTCCCACCTGTAGATTACAAGCGTTCTTAATGTAAGACAACTGGCCTGAAACCCAAGTGCTTAAACCAAAAGTAATAGACTTAGAATAACAGTTACAATGTAATGCGATAGACAGATGATAGTGAAATGTCTTTTAATCTACTTGCATACATCATGTCATGGTTAGTAGGCCCTGTGTTATCTTGATGAGAAAGCTCTGTGGTCTGTCCAGCTGCTGCATGTGTCTGGTGAGGTTCCTGAAAAAGAAAGCACTATACTATATTACTGTTCTGATGAGTTTGACTATGGTGTCATACAATCCTGAGATCTAAATGTGATGGCATGTCTTATGATGAGCACCATACAAATGCGCTGGAAAAGATTAAAGTGAAAGGTTATAAAGTAATGACACACATTGCAGTTCCTGACTTCACAACTATTACAACAGAATACACTAGAAAGTACTGTCATGATGATGGCATACACTGTATCATTTGGCAAGGCAAATATAACTGACAGGTAGATTTATCAGTTCAACAACACAAATACAGACATACTAGGCAGTAATGTAGCCATGCACCATGTGCATCAGACACAAAGCGTTTGTATTCTTGAATCTAAAAGAGAAAAAATAGGGATCTGGCACAGTTATCATCACTTATATAGGGTGCTGGGGGGGCATGAGCCCTAGGCTGATACATAAGCTTGGTGAGTGTGTGTGTGTGTGTGTGAGGGAGAAAGGGAAGCATGCAGTCTGTGTGTGTGTCTGTAGGGGTCCTCTCTGTGCAAGTGGTGTGTGAGAGCCTGAATGAACACAGCCAAGATTAGTGCTTGCTCTACGGCTTAGTATGTTGGACAGGTGTGAGCGGTGCATGGTAGAGGTAGCAGTTCATCATTGTCACCCCTGACCATGGGAAATGGCTTTCCAGGAGTAGCACTAGCATCTCCACACCCAAGGTCAGATGGAGTGTTGCTACCTGAGTATGAACGCTAGACATGCTGCCTTCATGGATATGCCCAGGACCATGACCCCATGGCCTGCCATGTCTGGCTTTGGACAGCACACTCCCCGATGGACCAGCAGAAGTACTGCCACTATGGGAGCATGATCGGTGATGGCCATGTTTGTTTTCAGCAGATATTGTGGCTGACCTACGCCCACGAGGACTGTGTTCCCCTGCCAGCAGGCGTTCCATTACAGGCATTGCTCATTCCAAGGCAGACACCCCTTGATCCATCACAGACACCCCTCATTCCAACTTATCATTCATTCAGTCTGGGGAACTGGTGACACAGTGGAGGCAGTCATGCATGTCAGATTGTGCACATCCATAACCCTAACTCTTTGTCTGGACCGCCTTTCTGAATGTGCCTATGCCTCCATGATGGCCCTAAACATATTGTTGACTGATATGGGAAGAGACAACTGCAGCAGGTGGAGGAGGGACTGTAGCTCCCTATGAGCACCCCTATCAACCATCCTGTATGGCACCTTCCCAAAACTTTGGCTATGGCCAGACTCAATAAGCACTGAAGCCACAGTAGCCACACTTCCCTGCTCAATGTCATTGCAATCTACCTGTCCTGTATCTGTGAGCTCAGTGGATTGGGTAGGCATAGGCCTACTGCCTGTGTCTGGGGAAAAAGATGGGGGTGGATGAATGTCAACTCTGTGTCAGATTTAACCTGTGCACCCCCAGCTTGTGCCTTGGTTTCACCACCATCATCATCAGTGTCTGATGAGACACTGACATCAGGTAGCACAGGGCCCACACTCCCACTGTTAAGATCATCTGTGGTAAAGAGGGAGAAACACAGGCACACATTAATACCAGCACTACTATGGTGCAATATATGCTAAATAACTAACAGTGCTACCACTATTACAGACAGTAAAACAATACGCACAACAGGTCTAAAACGACACATTAGATTTATAGAAATTAATCTGCAGTACTGAAATAACTTGAGTTGGTTTACCATCTGCAGGAGGTCTACTTTGCTCGATTCCTGATGGCCCTGAAATAAGTTAAGCAAGAAGTAAGGCCAATATTATCACATGTAACAGTAAGACAGGAGGTACTACATGTACTCCTCTCAATCAGCATGACGTGTTACTTTAACAAGAATGTGGCTGACAACTCCAAACTGACCTTATCACTGTAGTAATATTCAACCCCCCCAAAAAACATAAGTGACACAGAAGTAACTTTTATTTCAATTGTTTTACTATACAACAGTATTGAACTGGTCATATAACAAAGCTACCTGGAAGCTCTTCCTGGGACTGAGAAGAAGTTGAACCCACATCAATGACATATTGTGGGCCACTCTGCTGTGAGTTGTCCTATGTCAGAAGATTCACTAGGAATTCCTCATTGGGGGTGAGAGGCGGTTCTGCAGCAGGCCCACCCCTGGTTACCCTCTGGTCTAGGGCAACAGCAGCTGCATGCCTCCGTGTAGATGTGAGTATGTCAGTGGCCCTGTGGCACACCTGCTCATAAGTACAGCCAAGGCCGCCGACAGCATTTATGTTAGCAATGATTTGCTGCCATATCCTCAGCCTCTCTGGCATACTGGGATGATCCCTTCCAAGAAGAAAAGCACCATGTTGACATAACATGTCCACTATTATCGTGTTTTCTGCATTACTGAAAGGGGATCTGTGCCTCAATTACATTTTCTGTCCTAAAACACAACAGAATGATAATACACATAGTTATCACATAACTACAACATAACTGTTACCAGATAAAACAGTTAAGGTAGCCAGTCAGTAGTACCCACTGGAGAAACATAAAACACTGTACAGATGTGAAATACTAACAACAGGCAGGATGCAAAACAAGGAGATTAGCAAGGACAACATATCCTTGTATGTGCCATAGCAGTAACACAACTGTGCTCCTCACAAAAAGAACAGTCCATTCTATTTAGTGACACAACAGTAACTTTTCTTTGCTTCCCCCTCCCATTAAAGAACAAGCACATGAACCATTTTGGTAATAAAACATATTTAAAATGTTAAACATGCATTCAAAGGACCTGTCCCTAAAATATGTGTACACATGTATCACACAGCTTACTGTTTAAATGCATTGCCAATCATTTGTACCTCTGAAATGGCTTGATATTCTAACTGATAAATACAAATAACAATGTAAAAGGCTTTGCTTTACATTATTCATTAATACATTCCAGAATATGCATTATGTAGATAAAAAAAATGACAGCATACCTGCTGGAGTTCAGCACTCCTCTGTAAAGATAGCTTGGAAATAGTTTGCTTTGCTAAACATGTAGCAAGCATCCTCACCATCGGTTTGGCTAGCTACACATTTGCCTTTTGATAACAGAGTATATTATTAATGGACTGCATCTGTCTAGGCTATGTTTCAGAGATGCTAATTCTGGTTCAAGGCTCCAGTGAGCACCCCTGCAATACCAGGCTACAACTCTTACCACACTTTTCGGCCACGAAACCAGGACCGAAACACTAAAGGTGGAGGAGTGTCCATATTCACCAAGGATATTCACACCAGCAGGCTAGTTGCCCAACACAATGCGTCTGAAATTCTCCAGGTGCAACTAACACTAGGTAAGACTGCAATCCAAATTGTAGCTTGCTACAGATCCCCCACCATGCCCCAAGATTCTCACTACACCTTTCTAAACATACTGGAAATTATTAAGATACAACCAAATACCCTAATACTGGGTGATTTCAACTACCCTGCCATTAACTGGGAAAACTATTTGTATACCAACACCTTTACCCAACGGTTCTTGGAATTCATAAATTCCAACGCCCTGGATCAACTAATCCATAGTCCCACCAGAGGCTCCAATATCCTAGACCTGGTCATTACCAACATGGGAAATCAATGCTCCACACCTATGGTCACCCCCTCATTGGTCAGATCTGACCATAAGCTAATCACCCTTAACATCCACATCCCACCCATACCCCCCAGTAAGGAAACCTCAATAAAAAACTTCTGTAAAGCCAACGTCATGCTACACAAGTCAGAAGTGACAAACTTCATGACGGGAACTGAAAGTTCGACTACTGAATCCTACACTAAGGCACTGTATGAGCACATCCACTCATGCATGAATCGTGCCATCTCAAATAGAACTAAGATGCTCTCCTGCAAAAAAGGAAGCCAATCTGGTGGTCCCCTGCCATAAATAAACTTTACAACAAAAGGAAGAAACTGTTGCAGAAAAGAGGAAATCCCAGGATGCAAAAAACTCCCTTACCAGCCTTGGTAAGAAGCTGAGATCCCTCATAAAGCCCTCCAAAGCTAGTTATGAAAATAAAATTGCCAAAGATTCCAAAGACAACCACAAGGCATTCGATAACTATGTCAAGAATCTAAATGGCAATGCTCAGATCTGCTCTGAGCTACAACAGAATGCCATTAAATATACTGATCCCAAGGATATTGCCAATATCCTAGCAGATCAATTAAGTGCCAAATTTACCCCCCTCTCATCCCCTAAACAGCCCATCTCAATAATGGAAGATTGCCAAATTCCGGTAACAATGGCTACACCGGTAAAAATCGCACTCTCCAAAGCTAAGAATACAGCATCCATGGGACCAGATGCCATCCCAGGCTGTGTATTACATGAACTACAAAATGAACTGGCACCTCACCTAAGTGTCATGTTTAATAATAGCCTCACCTCAGGCTTCATGCCCACTGAGTGGCGCACAACTACAGTTATCCCACTCCACAGGGGGGGATCCACCTTGGATCCTGGGAACTACCGCCCCATCAGTCTGACGAGCCTGATCTGCAAGGCCATGGAATATATTATCATGGAACTTATAAACAAAGACATTGTCAACCTTCAAACACTGGACCCCACCCAGTTTGTGTTTGTGAAGGGCCAGTCTTGTCTCCTGAACCTGATAGATGTCTTTGAATCAGTCTGCAGAGCCGTGGACAAGGGTAAGGCGGTCCACACAGCCTATCCGGACCTCGTCAAGGCCTTTAACACCATCCCTCACTCTGGAATCATAGATAGACTTATTAAGATGGGCATTAATCCTGTCACTCAATGGGTTGCCAACTGGCTTACTGACAGAACCCACACTGTAAAAGTAGCCAACTCCAAATCCAGCTCCAGACAAGTGACAAGTGGAGTACCTCAGGGTTCAGTCCTGGGACCACTCTTGTTTGGCATCTACTTCTCTGAAGTACAGGCAAACATTAAGGGACTCTGGCTAACAAAATTCACAGACGACTGCAAACTGGGAGACATTATTGAATCCAAAAATGATGTGAATACTCTACAAAAGGACCTTACAGAAAGAAAAGCTTGGTGCCAGAGCCATGGGCTCAAACTCAATGCCAAGAAATGTACAGTTATCCCCTTTGGGAAAAAACATGTACCCGTGAATTACCACATAGGTGGCAGTACACTAAACACCGAAAGTGTGATAAGAGACTTAGGAACACAGGTGGACAGTGGTCTCAACTTTGATAACCACATCACCACAACAGTCAGGAAATCCTTCTATGTGGCACACCTCATCACTAAGGACTTTTCATCCAGAAAAAAGGAGGTCATTGTCCCACTGTACTCATCCCTCATTAGACCCATTATAGAATACAACGCCCCATTTGGTATGTACCTCTCAAGACATCTGCAACAACTGGAAAGGCCGCAAAAATACCTCACTAAAAGAATCACAGGCCTAAAGCAGATGCCCTATGCTGACCGCCTTAAAAAACTCCAGCTATACTCTGTCGCATATCGTCTACTCAGAGGCAATCTCTGCTTAACATACAAGGCCATGTCAAACCCAGAGCTGTTGGACATGTTACACTTAAAGAAATCCCAATCCCTCAGAGCCACATGCTCCAGGGATCTAAACCTTGTCATCACAATAAGCAAAACGTGCTGGAGGGATAGATTCCTGACCCAGGGACTCCCCAGACTCTGGAATAGACTGCCCATGCATGTCAAGCAGAGCGCCTCATTGGCCCTCTTCATAAGGAACCTTGACAATTGGATGGGAGAAAGGAAATTCACCCCAGGGAATTGTTATGGCTAGGCTTGTCTAGGCCCTAGGGCTGATAGCCTAGTACCAACCTATGAACCTATAATTACAGCATAAACAGCTGAATTGCATGCTAATCAAACAATCTGGTGGAGCTATTCAAGAAGTTATAAAGCAAACATTTAGACTTCATGTTGGCTTTTCCTGTGGATTTCAAAAGTAGTGGAGTACAGGCACAGAAAGTCTACACAGATAGAATATTAGGAGCTGCTGCTGCTGCTTAACTCCATTTGAATGTGCTACAGGCTGCAGGCAATGCTGCTGCTGCCAATAGGCTTAGGCTGAGACAGAGAAAAGTTTTCAGGCCACATTTAACTTATTACAACCTACATGAAATGTACATTGTAGAGTCCTACAGGGTGGACAGGGACAACGTACAGAAACCGTACAACCTCTGCCAGCCTCAACTCAAAGCCACAGCCTTTACCTCCTCATATATTGGCTGTGTGCTGCTTGCATCACAGTCAGCCTTGAACTAACACTGTGTCAACTGCTGTATTTACAAGGTAAGTCTTGAACATGTGTTGTATTATATAATAATATCATGACATGTCCTTGTATTTAATCACATGGTAGAGCAAGCAACTATAAGGTGGGAGATTTGTATAGGAATTAATGTCACATGTGACAGCAGAGATTTATTTGACTTGTATGTGTCCATTAGCAAGTAGTAGGCCTCAGGCCTCAAATATTCAGCCATTGATACCTCACCTAAGTACTGATGATCCCTGCATGCCCTCAGTTTAGCATAATATGTTTCTAATTGGAAATCATAACAGAGAGAAGTTACAAAGTAAAGGGACACAGCAGTTTCCAGCTTTACCACCCTCACAAGATCAAACAGGCAGGATGCAAAACAAAGACAGTAACAAGAGCAACATATCCTTGTTTGTAAAGAGATGAAGTTAAATGAAAATTTAAAACAAGCAACTTAATAGTGCTTAAAAAGAACTTTATTAAACAAAAAATAAATAAAAAAATCAAACGCTTTTGTCTCCAAGTATTGGAGACTTTATCAAGATAGAGCATGCCCAACCAGATAGCACATTTATAATCAAGGAGTTAACTGGTGAACTAATCAGCATCAAAGCTCATGAATAATTCATGAATAACTATTCCTACATTTTAAAATCATATAAATACCTACAATTCATTCAAAGCCTTAATGTTATCCATTATAATTCATATAAAATGCATATATAATATAATATAAAATATAATGTATAAAATATGCATAAATAAAATAAAATCTATATACAAGTTTTACATTTCCTATATGAGTGCCTTTATAAATAAAGCACAGTGTATAATAATATAAATAAATAAAACAGATATACTATAAAAATTCACATATGTGTATATGTACATAAATTAGACCAATATAATACATATGTATCAAATATTATAGCTACTATGACCTTTTAAAACCATCATCTATATTTTATATATTATATATGTATTTTATATGAATTATAATGGATAACATTAAGGTTTTGAATGAATTGTAGGTATTTATATGATTTTAAAATGCAGGAATAGTTATTATTCATGAATTATTCATGAGCTTTGATGCTGATTAGTTCACCAATTAACTCCTTGATTATAAATGTACTATCTGGTTGGGCATGCTCTATCTTGATAAAGTCTCCAATACTTGGAGACGAAAGCACTTGATTTTTTTGATTTATTTTTTGTTTAATAAAGTTTTTTTAAGCACTATTAAGTTGCTTGTTTTAAATTTTCATTTCACTTAATCTCTTTTCAACCGAGGCCTTTTTTGGATTGTGTTTTTTTTTTTGGATTTTACAAAGTTTGCAGTATATCCTTGTTTGTGCCATAACAGTAGCTTAGCCTGGGTCCACCCCCCCCCCTTGGAAGAACATTATACCCTTGCATGTGCCATGGCAGGAGCCCATCTTTGCTCCCCACCCCCAAAACAGCAGTCTGTGCTTGTTTGTGTCATCCAACCTTCTATTAATTTGATGGCAGCTGCATATCATATTGTCCCCAGTGAATATCCTCACACATTTTAAGGTAAATGATATAGACTGGATTACACACTGATGTCTTTCAGTTCTGGTCAGATAACTGATGAATGACCAAGAAACACAGAAAGGTAGGACACAGCTGTATATTTGCAAGGAATAGTCATAGCAGGTTGTGTGATCAATAAGTGCACTGCATTCAAATATATTACATAGTATACATTTACAAGTAACAGGTCATGCCTTGATATCAGTGTACATTCTGTTGCACTTGGTTGTGTGAAGAATTACATCATGTATTTGCTGCAAAGATGTTTGTGGAGCAAAGATCAATAAGTCACCCCTCCTGTTTTGTGACAGTGCATTTCAGTGAGAGTTGGGATCCAGACCTATGATGTCATATCTGATGTGTACTAACAGTTTCCACTGTGTATGTCATAGACTGATTTTCCACATTTTAACTAGTTCTCCATATTTTATACTTTTTTGTTTTTTGTTTTTGGGGGGGCCACTGTTTGTGTGATGTGCTAGTTAGAACAAACAGCTTTGGCTGTAAGCATTTCATTTGCATGGAGAGCAGCACTGCACAAACTGGATGAATGGGCCACCCAGGCAGCAGGCAGGACTCAGACAGTGACAAATAAACACCAATACTTATGGATTTTGTGCAAACACATTTCCCGGCAGTGCACACCCTCTTGCAATATGCTTGTGAGATGGTAAGCAATGTGCAATACTTTCAAATGTTGCAAATCCAGAAACTGTACACTCCCCGTAAGTGCAATACATGCAGCTGGTAGGAAAACATAATTCTGCATTGGTCTTGATCTGTGATAGGCATGGCTGGCATTCCTGGAGAGTTCTTGAGATTCCCTGCTCAAAGATGGGGTGTCCAGGAGTCCAAAATGTTTGTTGAACTCCTAGTGAATGAACATGGGCCCAGGCTGTTGCAGAGGGACTATCATGGCTCAAATGACATAGCAGAGGCATGGAACAGTCTGGCCTGGGCTCTGAGCAGTGCTACCGGTATCTCCTGCACTGGTGAACTATGTAGAAACCATTACAGAGACCTCAAGATGAGGAATAGGGATAACCTCAACCACTGGATTGAGAAATGTAGGACTGGGGGCACCACACAGATGTCTAAGTATTACTTACATAGACTACTTGTCAGAGTTAAAAGCTGGATTTAATCAGGATTGGTATGCTTAATGATATTCTGTTGTGTTCTGTTTTTTCCACAGCCATCACAGACTGGGAACTGAATGCATGAACCCATACTGCAAAATTGGCATGGATGCAAGATGCATGTGGTATGTATGCATCCCAAAAGTGGAGTTATTTTAACATTAAAAGGTATGATGCATTTATTTGTCGCTTATACAATTATATCAAATTGAGCATTCATTTCTTAACTGCAAAAGGGAAGTATGCATGCATTACTCTGGAGGGCAAAACAACAGTTCATGATTACAAAGTAGTCATAAGTTGTGCCCTCAAGATCCATACTTCCCAAATACATAGTACTGTTAAGGTTTCATCAGTATTGCAATGTCACATCAGAGTTGTAAAGCAATGTCACCCCTGGCTTGCTGTAAAATGTAATCAGATTATTTGGACCATGCATATGTGTAATGTATTCACACATCAATGATTGCTTACTGCAAGCTGTAGTATATTGTGCATCTGTTAGGGGCCGGGTAGTCTTAACAGTAAACAAAGTTATTTGTTAGGAGTTTGTTGTGTTAAAAGTAAAGGTACAGAATAGAGTTAAATAATTGTATCAGTGCTTTGTATGTCATGTATGGTTACTAATATTCTCCCTTTTTTCTCTCTCACCCCAACCCTTTTCTCTCTTTTTTGGGGGTTTATTATTTTCTTTTTTTTTTGTGTTTACTTTTTTTTTTTCCCAAGCACAGTGGGGTAGGACTGTCCGACAGGATCCACCTGCCCACACTCCTCCTGCTATGGCACAGCTACCCACCACATCTGGTTCAGTACCTGGTAGCAGCTCCTCTGCACCCCTGTACTACCCAGCCCCTCAGGTAGTTTTTCCCTGGAGGATAGGCCTGTGTCTCCCTCCAGAAGCAGTGGCTGAGGGGGTGAGCTTATCACTCATGATGAACTTCCAGGGATGGTGCATAGGATTGTGCGCCACACTGTTGGTGCATGCCTACATTGGCTGTGACACTGATCTCCATTATTGTATTAAACACAATGGGAGACAGACGTTTATTACTGCAGCCATCAGCGTAGTGAGGTAACAGTGATGACAGTCCACTGGGTGAGGATTCATTTCTCACTGTCACCCAAACTGACATCCATGGGTTGAGATGTCCCCATCCTCACCCCAAACATAGTGTTAACCCACCTCATGTGTCCTTCACCATCCCTGCCTCTTGTCTTGTTTGTCTTGTCTGTCTGCAATTGCTTCCTCACCTGCCCAACGTACCTCACCCAGACATTCCTACAACCCTTCCTCAACATTCCTCTGTCTCTCTCTCAGAAAAAAAATGGTACCTATCCCACAAAAAAATATATTGTCCCATACATACCTCAATACAAAGAGAAAATGATAGACTTTAACAATTGGCTTAGTTTCTGGTGTCATTCCAAGGGGATCCAGTACCTGACAGCCTAGGACATGATTGACAGACCACGATGCTTTGCCAGAGATGGCCTTCATCTGTCTCCCCTGGGCTTTAGGCATCTGGCAAAGGCTT
Organism: Protopterus annectens; assembly: GCF_019279795.1. Taxonomy (NCBI): domain Eukaryota; kingdom Metazoa; phylum Chordata; order Ceratodontiformes; family Protopteridae; genus Protopterus; species Protopterus annectens. The sequence continues at coordinate 1,414,921,489 of NC_056728.1, read as the reverse complement.
TTGCCTCCCCCATAGTGCCTTTTTTAGGCAAAGTCACGAGCACAAAATTACCAATATGAAAAATTCTTATAAACAAAATGTAAAGGTCATACTGCTAAACGCTAGGAGTCTTAGCATGAAACTTCACTAATTGCAAGCATTCCTTGTCCTGGAGGATGCTGACATTTGTGCAGTCACTGAAACCTGGTTCAAAGCTGTGGAGAGCACTAGACCCTTACCATACTTTCAGACCCCAAATGGAGGGCTACAAAGCCAAAGGAGGTGGAGTGTCAATATTTATCAAAGACATACCCACCTCCAGGTTGGTCATAATGGTAAGATGCACTGGAGAGCTTCCAAGTGCAGTTAACCTTTGACAAAACACCTACTCAAATCCTAGCTAGCTACAATCCTTCAACCATGACTCAGGACACCCACTCCACCTATCTGGACTTAATTGAATCCATCAAGATTCAACACTCTACCCTGATCCTGGGTAACTTTAACTACCCAACCATAGAGCGGAAGACCTATTCTAGCCCAAACAGGAATGCCCAGGGATTCCTCGACTTCATCAATGCCAATGCATTGGATCAGCTGGTTGACACCCCTACGAGAGGTGAAAATATCCTGGACCTGGTCCTAAGCAACATAAGTAGCCACTGTAGCACTCCTACAGTTTCATTCTCCTTGGTAAGATCTGATCATAAAGTGATCACTTTTGAAGTCACCATCTCCCCTGACCCCCACCCCCCGCCCTGTCAGGGTCAAATGAAAAAACTTTTCCAAAGCTGACTACAATCTCCTCAAAGCAGGTATAAGCAGCTTCACAGCCACTGTCCCTTCAATTGGAACTAGCACTAATGTCCAACCCTACACCAAAAAACTATATGAGCACCTACACAGCTGTATGGACTCAGCAATACCTGAAAGGACCAACTCATCTTCTTTAAGAAAGAGTAAACCTGTCTGGTGGACAGCAGCAATAAACAAACTCTATAATAAAAGGAAGAAATTGCTTTCCAGGGCCAAGAAGGAGCAGGGGCCAAGTTGGAAGCAATTTCTCTTTTGTCTGAACTAGCAAATAAGATCACTGGTGAAATCCTCTAAGGCTAACTTTGAGTCCAAATTGGCCACATCCACCAAGAACAATCATAAGGCCTTCTTCACATATGTCCACAATCTCAAAGGAAACACCCACATCTGCTCTGAACTGGTGGTCAATAACACCGCATACACAAATGCCACAGATATAGCCAACCTGCTGACAGACAGGTTCAATGAAAACTTCACCCCCCTGTCCCCCCCATCAGTAAACCAGAACATCCCCAGCACTTGCCCCCTCCCCTCATCACCAGGGAGCAGGTCCTTAATGCCCTCTTAAAGGAAAGAAATACAGTCTCCATGGGACCCGATAACATCCCTGGCTGTATCCTACATGAACTTTTGCCTGAGCTCTCAGCTCTGTTAGACACCCTATTCAACCAAAGCCTGAGCACCGGCTTCATCCCAGCTGAATGGAGGACAACCACTGTCATCTCTCTACACAAAGGTGGAGTGTCCACTGACCCAGGCAATTATAGGCCCATCAGCCTAACTATCCTGATCTGCAAGGCCATGGAACACATTATCATGGACCTTATAAACAAGGGCATTGGCAACCTCCAAATGCTTGACCCCACACAGTCTGATTTTATCAAAGGGAGATCATGCCTGTTAAACTCGGTTGACTTCTTTGAAAGAATCACCAAAGCCATGGACGAGGGGAAGATGGTGCACACAGCCTACCTTGACCTAGCCAAAACCGTTGACACTATTCCCCTCTCAGGCATAATAGATAAACTCTCCCAGCTAGGCATCAACCCGTATGTTACCAGATGGGTAGCTAACTGGCTCACTGATAGAAACCACACAGTCAAAGTAGGGGAAACCACCTCTAATAGTAGACCCATAACGAGCAGTGTACCCCAAGGATTGGTCTTGGGGCCTCTACTGTTTGGGATATAATTTTCTGAGGTGCAAGCCAAAACCAGTGGTCTCTGGCTGACCTAGTTTGCAGATGACTGCAAGCTGGGCACTGTCTTAAATTCCCCTAGTGATGTGAACATCCTTCAAGAGGGCCTTACCCAAACTAATGACTGGTGCCAGAAGCATGGCCTCAAACTGAATGCCAAGAAATGCATCATTATCCCCTTTGGGAAAAATGTCATCCCCACTAATTATTACATTAATAACAACATACTAAGCATGCAATCAGTCGTAAGGGACTTGGGCACCCAGGTTGATAGCAGCCTGACATTTGACCACTACACTACAACCTGTGAGAGATGCACTTATATAGCCAAACTGGAAGCAAAGCTCACTTCACCTAAGACTGGACTAGACAGTCAAGAGGAGAAGGTAAACACTTGGACCACACCACACTCAGCACATAGTCCCTCAAAACCTACACCACCCAAACACACACATAGAAACACAAAACACACACCTACATTTGCGGAGGCTTGCAATAAAAACCTGCCCAAGCAACAGGGACCTCCAAAGCAGAAACACAAGCAACCTCTACCCCCAACACAACCCAAATGACACATAGCCCACAAATTCAGTGTGCCACTCAACCACAGCCCATAAGGCATAACAACGTACCCAACACTGTAGTCATAGGTGACTCTATAGTCAGGCACACTGATGTTCCACTCACCAGGCTAAACAAGGAGAAAGTTACTGTCAGCTGCCTGTCGGGTGCCAGGATCCGCCACATAATGCATGCACTCAGGTCACTTCACAACAAGTACAAATATGACTCTGTCATTGTCCATGATGGTATGAATGACCTGAGACGTACCTCCTTGGACTACATGAAAAGGGACATGGAGGAGCTGTCCGATCTTGTAGCCCAGGCAGGTATGACTCTGGCCCTGAGTAGCATACTGCCATCACCCAGAATGATACCACAGTACAAGGGCAAAATGATTGACTTCAACAATTGGCTAAGCTTCTGGTCTCATTCTAAGGGGATCCAGTATCTGCCTGCCTGGGATGACATGATCGACAAACCACGATGCTTTGCCAGAGATGGCCTGCACCTGTCGCCCCTGGGATTCTGGATACTGGCTAAGGCTCTAGCCACCCCTATAGTGCCTTTTTTAGGCAAGGTTCAAATGACAAATTCACCACCCTAACAGGTACAGGCAAGAAGAATCTGAGGGTATTGCTACTCAATGCTAGAAGTCTCAACCTCAAAATGCACTCACTCAAGGCACTCCTTAAAATGGAGAACATCGACATCTGTGCAGTGACAGAGACCTGGTTCAAGGCTCCAGAGAGTACCCCTGCATTACCAGGCTATACTTCATACCACACCTTTCGGCCACCTAACCTGGACTGAAACACTAAAGGTGGAGGCGTGTCCATATTCATTAAGGATATCCACACCTCCAGGCTAGTTGCTCAGCATAATGCATCCGAGATTATCCAAGTGCAACTAACTCTGGGCAAGACCGCAATACAAATTGTAGCTTGCTACAGATCCCCCACCATGCCCCAGGATTCCCACTCTTCATTTCTTAATACACTGGAAAATATTAGGGTACAACCTAACACCCTAATAATGGGCGATTTCAACTACCCTACCATTAACTGGGAAAACTACTCATGTACCAACCATTGTGCTCAACGTTTTCTGGAATTTATAAATTCCAGTGCCATGGATCAACTTATCCACACCCCCACCAGGGGCAGCAATATACTAGTCCTGGTTATTACCAACATGGGCAACCAGTGCTCCATACCAGAGGTCAGTTCCTCGTTGGTCAGATCTGACCAGAAGCTAATCACCCTAGACATCCACATCCCTCCCCCACCCCCCATTAGGGAAACCACAGTAAAAAATTTCTCCAAAGCCAACTTCACGCTTCTTAAGACAGAAGTGGCAAACTTCACGACACCCATGCTGACAGACAATAGAGGTATGACTGCTGAATCCTACACAAATGCACTTTATAAGCACTTACACAAGTGCATGGATCGTGCAATCCCTAACAGAACCAAGATGCTATCCTCCAAAAAAAGGAAGCCAATCTGGTGGTATCCTGCCATAAACAAACTTTACAACATAAGAAAGAAACAGTTGCAAAAAAGAGTAAAATCCCATGATTGGAGAAACTCCCTGGTCAGCCTCAGTAAGAAGCTGAGATCCCTCATAAAATCCTCCAAAGCTAGTTATGAAAACAAAATCGCCACTGACTCTAAAGACAACCACAAAGCATTCTATAGCTATGTCAAGAATCTCAATGGCAACACTCAGATCTGCTCTGAGTTACAGCACAATGGCACTAAATATACAGAACCAACTGATATTAATAACATCCTGGCAGATAGGTTCAGTGCTAACTTTATCCCCCTGTCACCCCCTAAAGGGCCTATCTCCATACCAGAAGAATGCAAAGTTCCTGTAATCACGGCTGCACAGGTAAAAAAACATACTATCCAAAGCCAAGAACACAGCATACATGGGACCTGACAACATCCCAGGCTGTGTTCGACATGAACTACAGAATGAACTGGCACCCCACCTAAGTACCATGTTCAATCATAGCCTCACCTCAGGCTATGTGCCCACTGAATGGCACAGAGCGACAGTTATCCCACTCCACGAAGGGGGAGCCACCATAGACCCCAGAAACTACCACCCCATTAGCCTAACAAGCCTGGTCTGCAATGCTATGGAATGTATCATCATGGAACTTATAAACAATGACATTGGTAATCTCCAATCTCAGGACCCCACCCAGTTTGGCTATGTAAAAGGCAGATCATGTCTTCTAAACCTGATAGACTTCTTTGAAGCAGTCACCAAAGCCGTAGATGAGGGTAAGGTGGTTCACACAGCCTATCTAGATCACGCCAAGGCTTTTGACACCATCCCCCACTCTGGAATTATAGATAAACTCACTAAACTAGGTATAAATCTCTATGTCACAAGATGGGTTGCCAACTGGCTTGCTGTCAGAACCCACACTGTGAAAGTAGCAGACTCCAAATCCAACTTCAGACCAGTGACAAGTGGAGTACCACAGGGTTCAGTCCTGGGTCCTCTCCTGTTTGGTATCTACTTCTCTGAAGTACAGGCCAACACAGAAGGTCTTTGGCTAGCAAAGTTCGCAGATGACTGCAAACTAGGAGCCATAATCAAAACTCCAAAAGATGTGTACATCCTACAAAAGGGCCTCGCTACGACAGATGCCTGGTGTCAAAGCCATGACCTCAAGCTCAATGCCAAAAAGTGCACTGTCATACCTTTTAGTAAAAACTCTGTACCCATGAACTACCACATAGGCAGTAGTCTACTTAACACTGAAAGTGTGATAAGAGACCTAGGGACACAGGTAGACAGTAGTCTCTCCTTTGATAATCACATCGCCACAGTAGTCAGGAAATCCTTCTACGTGGCACAGCTTATCACAAAAGGTTTCTCATCCAGGAAAAAGGAGGTCATTGTTCCCCTCTACTCATCACTCCTTAGACCCATTATGGAGTACAATGCCCCTTTTGGTATGTTCCTCACAAGACATCTACAACAACTGGAAAGGCCACAGAAATACCTCACAAAGAGGATTATCAGCCTCAAACAGATGCCCTACTCAGACCATCTCAAAAAAACTGCAGCTTTACTCCATTGCATATCGCCTACTCAGAGGTGATCTCTGCCTAACACACAAACCTATGTCAAACCCAGAGCTATTCGACATGCTCCACTTAAAGAAATCCCAATCCCTATGAGCTACATGCTCTAGGGACCTAAACCTTGTCATCACAATAAACAGAACATGCTGGAGGGATAGATTCCTGTCCCAGAGACTTCCCATACTCTGGAACAAACTACCTATCTATGTCAAACAAAGCTCCTCATTAGCACTCTTCAAGAAAAATCTTGATGATTGGATGGGAGATAGGAAATTTACCTCGGGGATCACTTCCATGGCTCTGCTCAACAGTGGCACAGGAAAATAATTTTCTTGGGTGGCGAAAGCCAGGGTACCCTTGACTAGGCTTATATAGGCCCTAGGGCCAATAGCTTAGTACCTACCTATGAACCTATGAACCACATTGCCTCCATTGTAAGGAAGGATTTCTACATGGATCACCTCATAAATAAGGGTATTTCATTCAGAAACAAGGAGGTCATAACATCCCTGTACTCCTCCTTTATCAGACCCATTATCGAGTACAATGCCCCCTTCGGCATGTACCATGCCAAGCTCGTGCAGCACTTGGAAAGACTACAGAGGTTCCTGACCAGGAATATCCAGGGTCTCAAACACCTATCCTATACAGATAGGCTAAAAGCCCTATCCCTCTACTCAGTCTCATACAGACAGCTCAGAGGTGACCTGTATCTGGCATACAAGGCCATTTCAGACCCAGCCTTGATGGAGTTGCTGCATATCCATAAGACAAACTTCACTTGTGCAACCTGCACACAAGTCCTTAACCTGGTCTGTGAGATTAATAGAACTTGGTGGGATAGATTTGTGTCCCAAAGTCTCCACCATCTGTGGAATAGACTCCCTCTCCATGTCAAGCAGATTACCTCTCTAGCCCTCTTTAAGAGGAACCTGGATGACTGGATGGGAAACAGAAAATATACTCTTGAGATCCCACCTGTGTCCCTGCTAGACAGGGGAAAAGGGGAAACAGGTGCTGACTTTGAGGGAACATGGGTGAAATTCTTGCCTAGGCTTATAAAGGCCTCTGGGCCAATAGCCTAGTATCATCCTATGAACCTATTTAACATAGCTCTCCATCTTGCACACGTGTGTTTATGACACACATGATTCTGTCCAATTCTCTATATCCAACTTTTAACTCTTACAATTACTCACTCAAATTGATACTTACACAATGACTATTCCAGGCTTTAGATTTATATTCTGAACCACAATAGTCCTGCTGCAGCAACCTGGGCCCATGCTCCCTAACTAGGAGTCCAACAAAAATCTTGGACTCCTAGACACCCTAACATTGAACCCAAAAACACATACCCTCTCCAGCAACCCCAGACTTGCCTGCCATAGTTCAAGCACAATGTCTAATGAGCATTTCCAGTTAATAGCAGTTTATATGGTGCTTTTTCCCGTCTATTGCATATCTTGCTCTTACTGATAGTGTGCATATTTTGGATTTGCAACATTTGAAAACATTGTGCATCGCTTAACATCATGCAAACATGGTAGGCAAGGGTGAGCAATACTAGGCACCATGTTTGCATGAGAGTAAGTGATGCACAACAGTGGCAAACAATGCAATTTCTAGCTTATTAGGTTTACAGGAATGTGTGTAAATGGCCTAGTCAAATTTACCATATATATGTTCTCCTACACTTACAGCTATTACAACAAGAAGTTTGAAAAAACAGTTGTGTATCTTGCACTTCATTGCTATAATTTGCAATCACACAACAGTAAAACAAAATTTGCACAGCCTGTACTAGAACCCAATACCATCTGTACTCTCCTCTACACTTAACACCTGCTGCCATGGGATTAGTGAGATAATATCTGCTATGTTAGTAGTTATTGTAAGTCTCTCACTGTTAACCATAGTGCTTGCCGCATACCGTGGTTGTGTGATGCGCAATATTACTAATTGAGGGCATCCAGTTCATATGTGTGGCTGTCTGAGTCCTGTCTGCAACCTGGGTGGTCCATTCCTCCAGTTTGTGCACTGCTGTGCTTCGCACAAACCAGCTGACCATAGCTAAATATGTTCATGCCAAGCGGTGCATTGCTCAAATACTGGCAATTAAAAAAACATTTAAAAAATTAAAAGAAAAGGATAAAAACATTAATTACAACACAAAAGGCAGACTGTCCACAGTTTTTCAGAATGTCCAGATATTTGCATCATATATTTGTACTGCTCATTGCAAAATGGGTGATTTATTGTGAAATCATTAAAGATCGCAATCAGTACATAACGACATATACATTTCTGTTTCATACTTCATATCATTCAGGAAATGCATGCTTGCCCTTTGTCCTCTCATTAGTTTACTGTTTGAGTGGAACAATCCACATTCAGTATGCAGGTTTCACCACCAGTAACACTGGGTCGAGCCGCGAAACCTTGTCTACATGTGCCGCACATCATTAATATTCATGACACAAGGCTGCACGATGCTCAGTATCGTATACACAAATATACTTCATGTAGGTTCTGTGCGGAACCTGCATGGAGTTTATTGAATCCAGGGGCATGTTTTCTTGTTCCTGATAACTAAAGACTACTTTCACAGTGGAACATGCACATATTTTTAGAATTACCAGTGCATTCAGGACATGGTGATAATGGAGCCAAAATTAATTGATGCCTTAATACAAAATGTTCAAAATGTAACCACTGTTTGCTCACCACTCACTATGGCTGCGCTTTGACAGTGCTGAAACACTAATGTGAATTATGAGTAAAACATTTATATCTTTGTATTTTGAAGAAGAGAAGACATGGTTCAGATCACGTACTGCAGTGTACCTTCTCTTAGTCAGTAATGTCAAAGAATAAACAGTGAATAGTATTACCTTCACAGCTGTGGATTACAAATAAGTTTACATATTCAGTGATACCTAGATATTCAAGAGGTTGTTTTCACATTTCCAATGGAAAGTGGCATTATTCTTTACTAACATGAATGGCTGATAGTTTGTATATTTTGAAATTATTTTTCATGTGCATGATGATATTTTTGATTATTTCTTATCAGCTCTTGTATGTTTCTTTAAATACAAGTGAAATGTCCCTCAGTTGTCTTTATGAAACTAAATATAACATTCATTGCTGATTTCCAGTAATTTAATTTATTGCTGTCACATTAACAGTAATAACTCTTACAGAGTTACAAGTGGCTGTAGACAGATAAAACTTAGACTACACCTCAGGTGTCCTGACTGCAATCAATGGCTCAAGCACCTGATGGATACTGTTACAGAGTGAAGATAGTAAGGATGAGGCTGTATCTACTCACCTCCTCCAGGGAGTGTGGGTCCAGGAATGTACTAGAGAACATGGATGCAGCACAAATATTGATGGTGATACCAGCTCCCTCTCAGGGGAAAAGCCCATTGTGTGCTACAATATGATGACTCCTCACTTGATCCTGACCCACTCACAGCAGAAGTGAGGGCATTACCCATAAGAGAACCTACATCTAGGACCTGGAGGATTCTCATGTATAGGGAAATTCTGGAAAGGAGACGCTTCCAGTGCAGGTTACAGCAGGGAACAGATAAGTATAAAGTGAATATGTGACAATGGGACATTAAGGAACTGGCAACTGATAGAGTAAAAAAAGGAAGACATTAAAAACAATGGAAAAGGACTATGACAGAAAAGTATGTTTATCTCATGAAAGAAGTGGGAGAGCTAAGCAAGCAGAACGTATCCTTTATGCAGTGATGTTAACATATCTCAGTCCCAAAGGTACCGAGGGGATTTGACAATATTAGCTAATTATAATAATGTGAGTGGGAAATGCCTGGGGAGAAAAGGGGTAGGAGAAATCATGTGACTGTACCTGAAAGCAGATTTTCATGGAAGAGTCAACAACAATGGTGAAGACTGGGTCTCAGCAGTCAGTGGCAGGACACAGCAGCACAGGGGATGGTTCCATGGCTTAATTAGGGCATTACATGTATGAAGCGTGCCAGTTATTGCATGAGTGGCTGGCATGTAATGTGGGAGATTGAATGCCTTCAGAAAAATACCTTTACAATAAAAACAGACAACAGAGCCTATTCTTATTGATATGGTACAATCATGTCTACATGGCTATCCTGTGAAGGCATGACCAGTACCCGAAATATGAGTTCACAATAGGGTTTACTATTCCCTTCATAGAAACATATATTTTGGCTACAGATAAGAACTACTTGGTCTACATAGTCTCCTGGTCCAAGACATTCTGTATACATTTAATTTCCTATTTAAGCCAATATATTTTTCTTTTCTTTTTTATTTGCTCATCAAATGAATTTCCTTCTGCAGGTTGAAGTGTGGCACCATTTTTGATGCTACCACCACTTCAAGAAGATGCTTCCAACACCAACCACATTGTTTGTGAAAGAATATTTCCTCCAGCTTATCCTGGAGTCATCCATCTTTGAGACTGTATCGTTTTGAACTAATATATCTCTTTTCTTTTACCATTACTTTACTGAAATAGATATGACCTCCTTTTATGAAAGTGAGTACCATCTTGGACTCTGTAGATTCCCTGCGGGTACTTAAATGTTTCTAACATATCCTTGTCATACTTTTTTTCTTCAGGACTACTCTTGCAATCTTACTTCATATGGTTTCTGAAGTAGATGTTCCAGTTGTGTTACTTTCTATTCTGCGTGTTTCTCTCCTAGTGATTGTGTGCACCACTGAAGAATGTCTAGCTGTTTGTACAAAGAGATAACAGCTTCCTGTTTTTTGTAGCTTATAGCTGATCCTGGGAGCATCAGTAGATCTGCATTCCTTGATGGATGGTCGAATTGCTTAGTTAGCTTTATATCACCTGCTTTTTGAGAAAACCCATATCCCTTTCTATGATTGTTCTTAGAACTATTTTCTCTTCAGCTATGTACACGTTTCACATTTCTGTTCCCCAGCTTTGATATTCTGCATTATTTCATTGAACTTAAGCTCTTATTTTTTATACAGTTTCTTCAGATTTGCAAGTCTATTTCCATTCTTTTATGCATGTTCTTGTACATCATGTTGTTTGCACATTCTTTTTGATCTGCACAATTGTCCTTTCAAAAGGATCAGATGGAAAATATGTCTTTTTCCTCACAACACAAAAATATTCAACAAGGTTCATGCATAGTGTTGACAGATGGGGCTGTGAAGCAAACATCTTATATTCAAGTATGGAAGAGTCAAAGTTGTTGAAGAGAAAACCAAGAGGAAAGAGACTGCATCTCGGACAGTGCAGGGAGTGCAGGACAGCCTGCCAGTATGGCACTTGAAGGTTATGAATCCACAGAACCACGCAAGTGAGGCCAAGTGCATATACTAAATCAATGATTCAAAGTTAACCAAGAGAGTCCAGCACAAATAGAGTGGGTTAAGAAAAAAATTTTATTTTACATAAAAAGTGGCTGACCCAAATCCAACAAACTGGTTTCGCCTTCAAATAGCCTTCCTCGGTGTTAATGCTTACAAAAACACACAATGTTTAAATAATAAATCCTAAATTGCTCCTGTCCCCTATTGGTGCATGCCAAATTAGTTGTACTCATTCAGGCCAGGTTTAAAGAGAGCTCCCAACCTTACTATCCAGCCTGATTCTTTTTCATTAAGTTTGCTATGCCACCCTGACTTGCACATTCTATTCCCCTGAATTTTGTCTATAATAGTAAATTGGAATTTTGCAGTATGGTGGGTTAAAGTATGTTTGTAAAGAGCATTTGTGAATCTTTTTTTCTTCATATCACTTAAATGCTCACTGAACCTAAATCTTAATGGACGCGAAGTTTGTCCGACATAAAAGGCAGAACAAAAGCATCTAGCTAGATAAATAACCCAATCACTACTGCAATTGCCCATAATATTGATTGTATATATTTTTGAAGTGTTACTGCTGATAAATTTCTTGGTTTTACACATGTGTGCACATGCACTACAATGTCCACAAGGACCGCTGCCTGTCAACCTATCTCCAAATAGGGTAGTTTGGTGAAGATTGGTGATGGAGCCCTTCTTGTAATGAGTGAGATATGAATTAATTGTCCTTCCCCTATGATAAGAATATAGACACTGAGGGGGGAGAATATTAGTCAGTCGTTCACTGGCCAACAAAATGTTCCAATGGTTATTGATAACATCTCGAAATTCGTTTTGTGTTACAACCATAGGTGGTAACCAATCAAATATTCTGAGATGTGTTTTCATTCTGTTTCTCGATTTTTGGTCGATATTGTAATAGATTATCATGGTCAGATCTAGCAGCATGCATACTAGCACCATGTATGGTTCCCACCTGATATCATCTGCTGAGGAATCTGTTAGATAAATCCTTTCTGCCAGAATTGTAAGCTTGATTAGTGGAGCAGATATGTTTGATATGGAAAAATTGTGATTTTGGTATGTTGCGAATAATATGGGGTGGATGGTGACTGGTAGCATGAAGCAACATGTTGAATTGTGGAAATTTTCTAAAAGTTTCCGTCTGCAATGTGTTATCCAAATCCCTAGTTATCAACACATCCAGGAATGTAATCTTGTTCCTATCCCAGTTCAAAGTGAAATGGATGCCCCATTTATTTTCATTTAGGTAGTCAACAAACTCCAGTAAATAAAGGGCATCCCCTTTCCATACCAACCAGCAATCATCTAAAAAGCAACGCCAGATGTCCATATTATCCAGAAATAAATTATGAGACGCATCATAAATTAGCTGTTCCTCTATGTAACCCATGAACAGGTCTGCATAAATGGGAGCAAAAGATGCTCCCATTGCAGTGCCTCTAACTTGCCAATAACATTCATTCTGAAAAGAGAAAACATTTTTGGTTAGGACATGTTCTGTAAGGCAAGTTAGCAGAGTGTTAAAACCTGGTGGATAAAGGTTCGCTTTATCTAACCAATATTGTATAGCTTCTAAACCAACACAGTGGGGTATGTTTGTATAAAGGGCTGTCACGTCCAGAGTGCAAAGTAGCCAATTCAAGTTGGATATCCCCAATAATTTGGAGGAACTGGGTTGTGTCTTTAAGTCTGGACCTGACCAATGGTAATAATGGCTGTAAATATTTTGTGAGGAATGCTGACAATGGTTCCGTTAAAGATCCCTTACCCAAAACTATCAGTCTACCCGGTGGTTCCTTAGGATCTTTATGTATTTTTGGTAATAGGTATAAGTATTGTGATGTGGGGTCCGGAACCATAAGATGATGTTTAGTTTCCTGTGTAATAATGCCTTCTTCATATGCCAGTTGTAAAAACTGGTCTATCTCTTTCTTAAACTTGAAAGTCAGGTCCAGATGCATACGCACATAGAAAAGGCCGTTGGGTAATTGTTTCTCGGCCTCCCTCTGGTATTGTTCCCAATTCATCACAACAACAGCCCCTCCCTTGTCAGCCGGTAAAATAACTAAGTTATGGTTATTGCTAAGTTTAGTTAAAGCTACCTGTTCATCCTTGGTTAGATTCTGTTTAGTATTGGAAAAAGTCCTACCATGATAATGTAAATCTTTGAGAACACATTCTCTGAACACTGAGACATGCCTGTCCATGGGTGGCATAAATAGTGACTTATGAAACCGGAAGTCAGTAGATCTCTGAGTTTGATCATTTTCTGAAAAAAATAATTTTAGGTTCAAAGTTCTGTAAAAATCATTTACATCATTGACCAAAACATGTTCATTAACAAAGAAAGCAGGAACAAAGTTTAGTCCCTTATTCAGCAACTTTATTTCATCGTCTGTAAGGCTATGTGACAAAATGTTGTGTTCATTATTGTTACTTATGATAACATCTGTTTCAAAAGTTGCTCGATGTTGTTTATTGGCCCTGTGCTTCCTACAATGCTGAAGAAGGCATTATTACACAGGAAACTAAACATCATCTTATGGTTCCGGACCCCACATCACAATACTTATACCTATTATCTAAAATACATAAAGATCCTAAGGAACCACCGGGTAGACCAATAGTTTCGGGTAAGGGATCTTTAACGGAACCATTGTCAGCATTCCTCATAAAATATTTATAGCCATTATTACCATTGGTCAGGTCTAGACTTAAGGATACAACCCAATTCCTGCAAATTATTGGGGATATCCAACTTGAATCAAATTGGTTACTTTGCACCCTGGACGTGACAGCCCTTTATACGAACATACCCCACTGTGTTGGTTTAGAAGCTATACAATATTGATTAGATAAAGCAAACCTCTGTCCACCAGGTTTTAACACTCTGCCAACTTTTCCTACAGAACATGTCCTAACCAAAAATGTTTTCTCTTTTCAGAATGAATGTTATTGGCAAGTTAGAGGCACTGCAATGGGAGCATCTTTTGCTCCCATTTATGCAGACCTGTTCATGGGTTACATAGAGGAGCAGCTAAATTATGATGCGTCTCATAATTTATTTCTGGATAATATGGACATCTGGCGTTGCTTTTTAGATGATTGCTGGTTGGTATGGAAAGGGGATGCCCCTTATTTACTGGAGTTTGTTGACTACCTAAATGAAAATAAATGGAGCATCCATTTCACTTTGAACTGGGATAGGAACAAGATTACATTCCTGGATGTGTTGATAACTAGAGATTTGGATAACACATTGCAGACGGAAACTTTTAGAAAATTTCCACAATTCAACATGTTGCTTCATGCTACCAGTCACCATCCACCCCATATTATTAGCAATATACCAAAACAACAATTTTTGCGTATCAAACGTATCTGCACCACTAATCAGGCTAATAATTCTGGCAGAAAGGATTTATTTAACAGATTCCTCAGCAGGGGATATCAGGTGGGAACCATACATGGTGTTAGTATGCATGCTGCTAGATCTGACCGTAAGAATCTATTACAATATTGACCAATAATTGAGAAACCAGGTGAAAACACATCTCAGAATATTTCAATTGGTTACCACCTTTGGTCGTAACACAAACGAATTTTGAGATATTATCAATAATCATTGGAACATTTTGTTGGCCAATGAACGACTGACTAATATTCTCCCCCCTCAGTGTCTATATTCTTATCATAGGGGAAGGACAATTAATTCATATCTCACTCATTACAAGAAGGGCTCCATCACCAATCTTCACCAAACGACCCTATTTGGAGATAGGTTGACAGGCAGCGGTCCTTGTGGACATTGTAGTGTATGTGCACTCATGAGTAAAATCAAGGAATTTACCAGCAGTAACACTTCAAAAATATATACAATCAATATTATGGGCAATTGCAGTAGTGATTGTGTTATTTATCTAGCTAGATGCTTTTGTTCCTCCTTTTATGTCGGGCAAACTTCACGTCCATTAAGATTTAGGATCAGTGAGCATTTAAGTGATATGAAGAATAAAAGATTCACAAATGCTCTTTACATACATACTTTAACCCACCATACTGCAAAATTCCAATTTACTATTATAGACAAAATTCAGGGGAATAGAATGTGCGAGTCAGGGTGGCATAGCAAACTTACTGAAAAAAATCATGCTGAATAGTAAGGTTGGGAGCTCTCTTTAAACCTGGCCTGAATAAGCACAACTAATTTGGCATGCACCAATAGGACAGGAGCAAATTAGGATGTATTATTTAAACATTGTGTGTTTTTGTAAGCATTAACACTGAGGAAGGCTATTTGAAGCTGAAACCGGTTTGTTGGATTTGGGTCAGCCACTTTTTATGTAAAATAAAAGTTTATTCTTAACCCACTCTATTTGTGCTGGACTCTCTTGGTTAACTTGAAGGTTACCCACTATTTTTATCCTATAAAAAAGCAGTTGGATAGCTCAGCCTTTTCAGTCACCTGTCACTCTCATATTGGTCCTTACTCAATGATTTAAGTCACCCATTGGAGCATCACTTAAATATTTAAGCAATAACCCACACCTGGGTGTGGGTAATGCTGGATTTACCCACAGTTGGTGTGATTTGGTCATGAGGGTGAAGCCCGAGTGGCCAAACAAAGACAACCATGAGTAAATTGGGTTATTGCTATTATTCAGTGACATTATTTAAGAAAAAAAATACTTTTCTTAAATAATGGCATTGTATATTGCATCCTTGCTGTCCTTCCACAGCTGTCTGGTATTCTGATGTACTGCGCATGCATATGCTTATGCAATAAATCAGAGCTGTGTGTGGAAGCAACGGAGAAAGGAAGATCTCCTTTGCTTTTTAAAAGGTGTCTTGCTATGTTAAACAAGTTTAACATAGCGAGACAGCTTTAAAAAAAGCAACAGAGAAAGGAAGATCTCCATTGCTTTTTTTTAAGATATCTTACTATGTTAAACCTGTTTAACATAGGAAGATTGCTCTTCTGTTCTTCATTGCTGTCTAACACACACACACACAAGAAAAGACTTATACTAATGGAAAACGTCCGGGCAACCGGACCTTTTTCCATTAGTATACGTCTGATTTACAATGGGTACGCTGACCAATCAGCGTGCAGGTTTTGGAATATTAATGAGGGATCATTGTATAATCACTTTTTTATAATATAGTTTTTCAGGCCTTAAGGATAAGGTGTTTGGGTTACAAAAGCTGACACAGAATCAGTTTCCATTTGCCCCTTATAAGTTAAGCTTATCAGAAGTTGTTGGATTAAAAGTTTAAGGCCACTTCAACAAAAGTACATGTATGCCTATGGGTTATTTATGTGGAATGTTTGAGAAATTCACCTAATTTTTGCCCTAGTCAGTACCACCCAGGGTACAGCCTGAGAATATATTATATTATCTCTGTATTCTTACCTTAAATAAAACCTTATTTCCAAAAAAACTAAACATTACTGACCTTGCTCCTGATAACCTACCTTCTGAATATCTAAAATGTGCTGCCAATGTCATTGCTCTCCTTATTTCTATACTATTTGACAAATAAATCCAAGAATTTTACTTTTCTGACATCTGGAAACAAACCATAAAGTATATCACTACATAAATCAGATCATTATCTGAGATTGCCAGTTTTTAGACCTACAGCCATCCTTTCACTGATCTCAGAAATCCTAGAAAAATATATTCACTTCCAAGTACTAGCCCACCTCTAAACCAACACCATCCTTTTGCCATCACAGCAAGGCTTCTGTCCCTCACACAGGACATATACAGCTTTCTTCTCCTTCCTCAATACCATAAATGATTTTCATAACAAGAACCTTCTGTATCCTCAGTTTTTCTGGACTTATCTATAGTCTTTGATACTGTCTTCCACCCACAGCTTCCACACAGACTCTCTGTCCTAGACCTCTGTCACTCTAATGTCCAATGGTTCTCATTATACCTTCTTCAAATAATCCAAAGTGTTAAATGGCATCAGGCATACTCTTCCCATTGGTAACCCACAGGGATCCATCCTTGGCCTACTTCTCTTTAATACCTTCATCAGTGACCTCCTTGCCTAAATAGGCAATTTGGTTCTAATACAATATGCTGATGACTTCACTATAAACTTACCTCCCCCTTTATCTGACTCTTCCAAAAAGCCGCACAATCAGAATTCTCAGATGTTAAAACCTGGCTAGACAACTTAAATCTCATCCTCAACCCCAGAAAAATGAAACATATCCTCTTCAGCCTCAAAAACAGAATTCCACTTCTCTCCGATCATAAAATGATACTTCCACAGAATTAGTTCACCATACCAAATTACTTGGATTTATTAAAGATAGTAACCTGAAATTTGACATACACATCCAAAAGATTACCAAAAAACCTCACCAAAGGCTGGGCCGACTATACCGTGCCAAAAACTTATTGGCAGAGCAGGCGCACATAGCCACTGCATATTACATGCCCTACCTAACCTATGCTTCCACTTTTCTCACTAACCTACAAGCAAGCACTTTCCTCAGAGTGAAGAAAAAACAATCAAATTGACCTTAAATACCCATAATCTTGAAATCAGTTAAGTCCAAAATAAAAATTTAAAGAAACATTCAAATGTTATCTGTCCAAAAGACCACATTAAAAATAACTTTCTACCAAATATACTATAGCAAACTGAGCCCCCTGTTGGATACACATGTATAAATATAAGCAAATTAAATAAGTTTCTTTGTTTAGTTAATATATAAAAATATATATGTATACAAATGTGTATAAAAAAATGTAACAAAAATCATAGAATTCCTAAAGTTAAAAATGCCAATAGCTATCACACTGTTTCTGCTGCAATTTTCAAAATTCCCATAATGGAATAAGAGTCATTTAAACCCGGTTTATTGAGTGTATATAATCTCAACTGCCGCAAAGTTTCCTTGTGCTCAAGAATACTTTCATTGTCACTGCCTCTCTCATTAACAGAGACCTTGTCAGTAATAAAAAACAAAAACCTCTTGAAATCAATACATACAACAGAGTGTCTAAATAAAGTATTCACTGATTTTTTTATTTTTAATATCATTAACATGTTCCCCAGTGCAGTCCTTTTACCTTTTAGTGTTTTTTTCTTATATAAAACGCCAGACAGGATGTACATGTAGCTAAGTAAAGCACCATTTTAGTGTTATAATTACAGATCCTGGGACAACTAATGGCATGCTTATAATCACTAAGAGTCACATAAAGTCTGTCATTTATGTATTTGCAAAACTTGCAAATACCACATTTTGCCATCATAGACATAACAGTATTTGGTTTACATACTACACTGTTCTCCATCCATCCTTTAATATTTTTACATCTACTGTATATTATCTATGGGGAGCTACTCAATCTAACCTTAATGTCTGACGAAACTGGCACATTCCAATCCATCTTTAAAATTTTATTGAGGTCAAAGGCATCATGGTTGAAAGGCACTACCATGGCACATGTTTTGTTTTCACTAGAACTTATACATTTTTCAAAGCTCTTGGAAGCACCATCAAACCTTAAGATAGAGGCAAACCTGTTGTATCTCTCATTTTTTATTTCTTTACTAATTCTCTTTAAAAGGACAACTGGATAACCCCTTTCTTTTAAAGATACATATCAATTTTTCCATCTCAATTACAAAAATACTATCCATACAAATTAATTTGGTCAGATGAACCATTTGTCCTTTTACTACACTTTTTTTCCTGAAATAAGGGGTGACAGCTATTAAAATGCAAAAATGAATTGGAAAAACTCTTCTGCCAATAAATAGTAGACAAGAACCTGTTTCCCTTGCCATTTTTATAGAAGAAGACATCTAAATAGTCAATGTGACAGTTGTGCATTCTATAGATTAATTTCAAGAAAGAGGTTGCAGTTAATAAATAATAAAAAAGGAACTAGCTCTTGTTCACCCTTTGAAATAATTAAAATGTCATCCAAAAATCTAAAGTATAAGACGGCATTGCCGAAGAAAGGGGATGTAAAGACATACCTCTTTTCCCAGGTTAGCATAAATTGGTACATACCTGGCACCCATAGCCACACCAGAAATTTGACAAAAGAAGATCACCTTCAAAGTAGATAAAGTTGTTAAAAACATAACTTCCGTACAATCTAACAGTAGGCTAACTTTGGAACTTTCTAGTTTCTCATCAAAAGCCAATACTGCATTAAAAAAATCAAAGCCCATTCAGTGAGGTATAAAAGAAAATAAGTTGACAACATCAGTTGCTATTTAATAAGTATTGGAGATGACTTCAACAGTGTTTAGAAACTCCAAAAGATGACAAAAGTCTTGTAATATATGTGGAATGTTAAACAAAATGTGTTTACAATGAAAAATCAATAAATGCTGCCACAGATTCAGTTTTTGACCCCCTCGCCACTACAATTGGTCTCAAAGGTGGTTCCTGATTGTTTTTTCTGTATTTTATGGATTCTGAATATAGAAGGTATAATCTCCTTCAAATAGTCAACTTCCTCTTGTGTAATGACACCCTTACAAAGTGCGTGAAACAGAAAACAATCAATTTTGGCATATGCCACATTCATTTCAATCCTCAAAACTATTTTGTAGGTTGTACCATCATTTAAAATGTTAAACATTTTACAGGAATAATCAAGATGCTTCATGATTACTAACCGCCCACCCCACCCTTATCAAGCTTCATTATTATAATGCTTTTGTTAAAAAATAATTCTCTTGACATAGGCCTTGCTTCCTGGGTCAAATTGTTTTTATGACCTATATGTTTTGTCAATGTTCCTAATTTCATATTCGCAAATATGTTCAAAAGTTAAAACACAAGGGTTGGAAGGGGTAATAAAAATACTCTTCCTTTTTAGAATGCTAAATTCACAACTGTCAGGGCCAAAAATATTTTTAAATTCAACAATCTAATATATAACTGTAAAATCTGATCTAAATGAAGTTACAAAGGTAAACCACTTCTTAAATAAGGAGTAATGCACACCTAACAAAGAAATATTACTCAAACTAAAGATGTTGAATCCCCATTTATGTCCAGAACAAGTATCTATAAAAATGGTGATTGAATTAATTCCTCAGAGTGTAATTTCATTTGTTCTTCCTCCCTTTGCCCTTCATTTGCCTCTGCCTCACCCCCCCGAGGAGTACTCAAGGTATTCCATTGACCTTGAAATTTCTCTTCCTAGTGAGCCAGCCTCTCGGACCATCTCAAGGGAGGAACTTGGAAAAACTCATCATGATGTGGTACTTCGCTGTCATTACAGTTGTTAGTCGGTAAACTAGGATGCCTTTCTTGTTCAAAAAAGAATCAAAATTCTTAGTTGCAAAAGGGAGAGGATATGCATGTTTGGCAACATAATCCCTAGCATCCCTTAAAAGTTTATATTGCTTTCTCTCTGAGTTCTATTTGATAAACAAATCAAGTTCATAAAACATCTTTTTATAGTCTGCTTTAAATGAGTCAAGTAATAAATCATTAACTGTATTGTTGAGCTCTTTGATGATATCATCTAGTTTAAATAACTTAAATTAATTTTCCCTTATTAAAATGTTCATGAGTTCCATTCCAGTACAATCAAATAAGTTTGCCAACTAACAGCTGTATTAAAGGTCAGTTTGATTGTTTTTTCTTCACTCTGATGAAGCCTGTATGTTTTTAAGGCAAAATTGCTTAGTGAGTGGTTAATAAACTTTAACAAATCTTCTCAATACATGTTTTTGTGGTGCCAGTATCATTTCTTGTCATTTTTCATGCTTGTACATTCTTTCCTTAACTTGCAAGCAACCCAGTTTTTAAAATTAGAGCAGTCATGCAACAAAATAATAAAATTCACCACAAGTTCACACTATAGAATACAGTACTATACGGCTCTTAAAAAGTTAAACTAGCTTTCCTTCCCCAACCTTCTCATATTTAATCAGTTACAAACCACTCAGAAAATCCTCCACTTTCCAACTACATGTCCTGCCTCAACACCCTAGTCCATTGGAACCATCTAGCTTCCTTCCTATGCTCATCTGATAAACGCCTAACAGCAGTATTTCAGTCTGAAAAAACACATGAAGACTCCTATTATATCAACTAGGCGATAAAAATGTGAAACTCTCTTCCTCTGTTCTTATGCCAAACCAAACAGCACACAGTCTTCAAAAAAACTATAAAAATCAGTTTGCTAAACTCCTTCCTTCATTACCTTGTCATCTTTTACCTTTGTCTTATCACTGAGTACTAATTCACTGTATGCAATACCTCCTCGACACTCTCCCTGCCATATTCCATAACTTACAATACATCATCACAGTCCTCTCTCTTGGTCAGTACAGCTGCAAACATGTCCTCTCCCCCTTGGCATTTTCTCCCATATTGAACAGTTTACTATATTCTCACAATTTCATCTCCCTCCACTTTCTTAGCAACTTGCTCTCTCTAAGTCGATATTTACTCACTCACTCTAAGCTGAATCCACAGTCTCAATTACCTCAGGTTCTGCTGCAAACAGAGGATCTGATCGTGTGCATTTTCACCAACAAAACTCCTCACATTCCATTATTCATGACCCTACTTAACTCTGCATTACTATAACTGTTTGTATGCATTGTTTTTGACCATCGCCTTCCTGTAATACTTTTGTACTTTTCGCTTTGTGTGTAAAAATTTTATATTTTACCATTCTAGAGTTAGTGTGCAACAATAGTGTCTATTTGCATTTTTCCATTTGTTTTTGCTCAATATATTTGCCTTTTAAAATGTATGTAGATAACTTCTACATTAGTAACTGTATAGTACATATGTATCTGTTGTATTTTTCCTTCAGCAGTTTTATAACTTAATGTAAAACTGTGGAACTTTTCTTCCAGGGCAACCACTGAAATTTCAACCCATTTGCACTTCCCCATTCTGCATAAGCAACTAAATTTATACATACATGCATACATAAACTCTCTTTGTGGATAGGAATGGGTCAAAATAATGTGAGTTACATGATTTTGACTGTTATTCATAGAGTCCAGGTGCTACTAGAAAGTTTAAGATGAAGGGATACGTGATCATCATTACAGTCCTGGATATCGACACAAGTACAGTGTGGGAAATATTTCAACAACTGGGCAAAATATTAAGAATCAAGGAGCTTTTCAGCTCTCTATGTCAGCTAGAATGATAGCACATTGTCATCTGCAGAGCTTAGTAAGTAATGCACTTTGCAAAGTGATTATCATGAGCTAGTCCTTCATGAGGCAATTAACAGCTAAAGGAGGTCATGCAGTAAACTAGGTCATAAAAACGGTCAGTAGCTGTGGACACATGCTAGGTTCTTCAAGAACAGAGAATGTTCTAAGTGAAGCTGTATCAGAAGAAACACCACTGAGGAATAACAACTATTCAGCTTTATAAAGCTTATAAAGGTTATTATAAAACTTAGTGTTTGCTGTTTATGTAGGTATTCTGAAATAAATAAATATTCCTCATTATTTTTAAGTTTTGAATATTCTTATAATTACCTAATTATTTAATTTATCATGTATGCTTTTATCATGCACATATTTCACTATAAATATTGCTTTCTTACCTTAGCATGTATCGTTTTATTAGATAACTATTGTTTATGTGTGGTTCTGACTTATACATACACACACACACACACACACACACACACACACACACACACACACACACACACACACACACACACACAAACGCATATATATATATATATATGTATGTACAGTTTTTCATGTTTTATATTGTTTGCTGTGGTTTTAATACTAACTCTACATCGCAGTCTTTCTTTACGTACTTATTCCATGCTTTTTGCGTATGTGTATTATTTGGTAGATCTGCTTAACATTTTATTTACTTTATTGTACAGCACTTAGTAATAAGTTCTTTAATTAAATGATGATTGATAAGCAGATTGAGTGAAGTACAATATTTAGTAACAGCAAGGCTACTAGAAGTACTTAGGGTTTACTGTGTGAGTATGGCAAACACACACACACACACACACATATATATATATATATATATATATATATAAAAGGCTTGCCCACCTGCCTGCAAAAATGTTTTTTCATTTGCATTTTCTGAGATTCTTTGTCTCAAAATATGGAAATAATGCTCTCGTGAAGCAAAAAAAGTGCAACTATTCAAAAATTAGTTTGTGCATTACTAGCTTTTTTCTGTGTACGATCACGAACAGTAGGGATTGAGGAATTTGCCCTTCCCCAATGTAGTGCGATCTTGGAGTTAATATAAAATTAGCAGATGGGGTGGGGGTTTCAAGATGCTTGTTCCCTACCAAAAAGTGTGTTTACATTCTTTTTTCATGAAGTGAAGATGTACTTCTGGTCAAATATTTGAATGATCAACTTTTGTGTGGGATTGGGTTCCACTATCTGGGGCTAATTGCCCTTTACAGAGGTTATGAAATCATGGAATTTATATATTTAAGTAAGGGGTATGGGACAGAGCTCCCACATTGGGGGTGTGGAGGGGCAAGATCACATGTAAAAGTGTTTTTTTAGTTTCTGGTTGTGACAGTATGATTGATATATTCCATTCATATGCTGTATGTGTTGTCACACTCGAGTACATGTTCTTTTACTTTTATAATATTAACTCCAAGATCACACTACACTGGGAAATTAGGATCTTTCCCCTCCACACCCCTAATGTGGGAGCTCTGCCTCATACACCAATGCACTGTACGAACACGTAAACAAATGCATGGATCTCGCCATACCCAATAGAACCAATACTCTCTCCTCCAAAAAAGGAAGCCAATCTGGTGGTACCTTGCCATAAACAAACTCTACAACAGAAGGAGGAAACTGATGTGGAATAAGGTGAAGTCCCAAAACAGGAAAAACTCCCTTGTCAGCCTCAACAAAAGTTGAGATCCTGTATCAAATCCTCTAAAGCTAGCTATGAAAAAAAAATTGTAGCAGATAGTAAAGACAACCACAAGGCCTTCTATAGTTATGCAAAGAATCTCCATACAATACCCAGATTTGCTCTGAGTTACTGCACAATGGTACCTCCTATACTGAGCCAACAGATATTGCCAATATACTGGCCGACAGATTCAGTCCCAACTTTAGCCCCTCCCCCCAATGGACCAATCACAATACCAGTAAATTGCCAGGCACCCAGTATGACTGCTGCACAGGTTAAAACAGCACTGTCCAAGGCCAAAAATGCAGCTTCTATGGGACCTGACAATATCCCTGGGTATGTTCTATATGAACTACAGTGTGAACTGGCACCTCACCTGTGTGCCCTGTTCAATCACAGCCTCACCTCAGGCTTTGTCCATACTGAATGGCGCACTGCTACAGTCATCCCTCTCCACAAAGGAGGAGCAACTACAGACCCTGGCAACTATTGCCCTATTAGCCTGACAAGTCTGATATGCAAAGCTATGGAACACATCATCATAGACCAAATAAACAAGGATATAGGGAATCTCCAAACTCTGGATCCCACACAGTTTGGTTTTGTGAAGGGTAGATCATGCCTGCTCAACGTGGTCAACTTCTTTGAGTCAGTCACCAGAGCTGTGGATGAAAGCAAGGTGGTTCATACAGCCTACCTTGATCTGGCCAAGGCCTTTGATACCATTCCCCACTCAGGAATCATAGAAAAACCTTTCTAAGCTAGTCATCAACCCCTATATCACTAGGTGGGTTGCAAACTGGCTCACAGATAGAACCCACAGTGTGAAAGTAGCTGACTCCAAGTCAAACTGCTGACTAGTCATGAGTGGAGTCCCACAGGGTTCGGTCCTGAATCCTTTCCTGTTTAGTATCTACTTCTCTGAAGTCCAGGCCAACACAAAGGGACTCTGGCTGACAAAGTTCGCAGACAATTGCAAATTGGGAGCTATTATTAACTCTCCAACTGATGCTGGCATCCTACAGAATGGCCTCACTGAGACCAAAGACTGGTGTCAGAGCCATGGCCTTAAGCTCAATGCCAAAAAATGTGTCATCATCCCCTTTGGGAGAAACCCGGTTCACATGAATTACCACATTGATAGTAGCCCACTGAACACAGAAGGAGTTGTAAGAGATCTGGGAACACAAATTGACAGCAACCTCTCTTTTGATCACCACATTGCCACTGTGGTCAGAAAGTCCTTCTATGTGGCACATCTCATTACTAAGAGTTTTGCATCCAGGAAGAAATAGGTCATTGTCTCCCTCTACTCTTCCTTCATTAGGCTAATCATCGAATACAATGCTCCATTTGGCATGTACCTCGACACCTGCAACAACTTGAGAGGCCACAAAAGTACCTCACAAAGAGCATCCTAGGCCTTAAACACTTGTCCTATATGGACAGACTAAAAAGCTCCAACTATTCTCTGTCTCATACTGCTTACTTAGAGGCGATCTGTGCTTGACTTACAAAACCATGTCTGACCCAGCTCTGTTAGAAATGCTACATCTAAAGAAATCTCAATCCCTCTGAACCACACTCTCCAGAGACATCAACCTCATTACCACAATCAACAGAACATGCTGGAGGGACAAGTTCATAAACCAGAGACTGCCCATGCTCTGGAATAGCTTTCCCATACATGTAAAACAAAGCTCCTCACTGGCCCTCTTCAAGAGAAATCTTGATGAGTGGATGGGAAATAAAAAATTCACTCCATGGATAAAACCAGTGGCTCTACTCAACAGAGGCACTGGGAACTAAGGTTGGGTGGCACGATGCCAGGGTAAAGGCCCCAGGGCCATTAGCCTAGTACACACCTATGAACCCATGATTTCGGGAGGAGCAGCAGCAATATTTGGGACAATCACAAGCTGAAAACACTTGATCAATAAATAGTCAATGTGTTATGCATGACTGTTTGCTGGTTGTCTTTCTGAACATTGGATGTTAATGTAACTATATATATATATATATATATATATATATATATATATATATATATATATATGGATCTAGGGCATTTGCTCGAGTGAGCAAACAACCGAAACCCAAACGACCGGGCATACTTACGCAAAAGTGCTTTTCACCGAAGAAGCAATTTCGCATAAGTATGCCTGTTGCTGAGGTTGTACTATGGTACGGGTAAGTGAAATTTCCCTTTTCCCCACTGTAGTGTGGTCTCGGAAGGAGAATATTAAAGTGGGGGGTGTGGAGGGGACAGCCCCCCTTGCTAAAATGTAAATGTAGTGTTTTATTTTTTTTTTGTAACACGCTTTAATGAAAGTGCTTATGGATTCGGACATTTGCTCACTCGAGCAAATGTCCTAGATCTATATATATATATATATATATATATATATATATATATATATTTATTTATTTATTTCAATTTGATTACCGGGGAAGTCCACTGGGCCAAAAAGTGCCCATTTTCAGTGGAGGCCCGGGGAGAAAAGCTCCACAAGCAATTCAATGAAACAATGTTACATAAAGTTAATGGTAAAATACAAGAGTAAGATTCATGCAGTCAGGAAATACAATTACATAAAATGTGCATAAAGAGCAAGCATAATAAACAAGCAATACAATGAAACAAAATTCATACAGTCAGGAGAAAAAAAAACAGACTGAACAAACTTGGAGTCAAGAGAAAGTCAGATGAGTCAGGTTAAGCTAGGAGGTAGAGAGGAGCAGGAATATGGAGAGCTCAGGGAAAGAGATCTCTGGAATTTATATCTGGTGAGAGCAGGAAAATTTCCATTTTGATGACAGGTATACGAAAAGTTGGGTCTTGAAGGATTTGGAGTTAGGTATAGTCCTAAGAGAAGGAGGGAGGGAATTCTATTTTTTACCTGGAGAGAAGAAGAGTAGAAGTTGGCCGGCTGGACGTTTGGGTTTGTGGATGGAGATAAGGTTTTGGTGTTCAGATCTCAGAGATCTGTTTGGGGTGTATGGTGGAAGGATGTTTATTAAGGCAGGGCATGAGTCTGGGTAGAATATTAGTTTGTGAGCGGTGGTTAGTTGGAGATAGTCTAAGTGGTTAGGAAGTTCAAGCCAATTTAGAGATTGTAGGGTAAGGCAGTGGTGAGTTGAGGTTTTAGATTTAGTTGCGAATTTTGAGATCTTATTATAGCAGGTTTCAAGTTTTGAGGTATTGGAAGTAGACAGATTGGTTAGAAGAGGGGCTCCATAAAGAAGAGAGGGTAGAAGGTATGTAATTGCCAGGGTGTGCCTGGAGGAGTTGGAAAGAAATTGGTTATTTCTGTAGAGCATACCTAACTTTTGATGGGTTTTCTTTATGTTTTGTTGTATGTGGAGATCGAATTTTAGGTGTTCGTCTATGGTAATGCCGAGTAGTTTTGCGGAAGGCACCACTTCTATAGCAGTGTTGGTTTGGCTTAGGACTTTGAAAGTATTTTTGTTAAAGGAGGAAACTCTGGTAGGGGTGAAAATTAGAATTTTGGATTTATTAGAGTTGAGGGAGAGATGGTTTTGGTGAATCCAGTTCTCTGTAGTGGAAAAGGCTATTTGTGTTTTAGTCTGGAGTTCAGTAATGTTAGAGGCAGCACAAACTAAGGTAGAGTCATCAGCATATTGGATGACTGTAGTGTCAGGGATGACAGAGTGAAGATTATTTATAAAGATGTTGAAGAGCATGGGTCCGAGGATGGACCCCTGGGGAACACCGGTAGGTGTGGGCAAGAAGGAAGAGGTAGAGTTCATCCATCTGACAGCTTGAGATCTATCAGATAGGTAACTGGAGAACCAGGAAAGAGAATTAGGGGAGAGATTAAGGTTGGCGAGATGAAAGAGTAGGTGTGTTGGAAGATGGTGTCAAAGGCTTTAGAAAGATCTAGTAGTACTGTGGATACAAGAAGTCCAGAGTCTCGGGCTCGATTGACTGTTTCAAGGAAGGATAGTAAGGCAGTAATGGTGCTGTGGCCGGGGCAGAAGCCGTGTTGGGTGGATGTAAGTAGGTGATTCTGAGTTAGGAAAGGCAAAAGCTGGTGGTGGACACATTTTTCTAGGACTTTAGATATTGGAGAGAGTAGGGCGATGGGGCGGAAATTAGAAATAGTGGTGTTTTTACCTCCTTTATGGAGAGGTAGGATATAGGCTGAAAGCCAAAGTTTGGGTACATATGACTCATTTAAGGATCTGTTTATCAAGATACTAATAGGGAGAGTAATACCTTCAGCTGTGCATTTGAGGAAGGAGGAGGGTATGTTGTCAGGGGCATTGGAGCATGGTTTGAGATTAGATAAGAGCCTTTTTATGAAGCTGGATGAAACTGGTTTGAACTGGAAATTAAAGTGATATTTATTAAGGTTGTTGGGAATTGAGGAGAGGGAGTTAGGTGGATTATTGTTTGGGAATGTTTTGGTTAGATTAGCTATGGATTCTGTGAAGAAAGTGTTGAAGTGAGAGCTCAATTCCTTGTCAGTTAAACTAGGGTTGGGGCAGGGATTTTTCTTGGACCCTGGGTGGAGAAGGGAGTTAACTGATTTCCAAAATTGTTTTGGGTTCTTATTATTATTGGACTGAAGTTTATTATAGTAGTTTTTTTTTGTCTAAAGTGATTAGTTTTTTTACTTGGATGCAAAGTTGGATGTATTGGAGCAAGGCAGAAGGCAGTTTATTTTTCTGATAAAGCTTCCAAGCTTTGTCTCTGTGATGCATGATTTGTTTAGTTTCTTTTGTCAGCCAAGGAGCAGAGTTAGTTTTGATTTGTATGTTTGTTAGAGGGGCTAGGGAATTTAGAGTGTCTAGGAAAATAGAGTTAAAATGTTCTACAGCATTGTCTAGGGGGAGAGTGTTTAGGATTTGCCAGTTAATTAGTTTGAAGGTGTTTGTGAAAATTGTAGGGTTAAAGTTGCTAAGATTTCGAGTTTGAATGTACTGGTGATGAAATTGGGTGGAATTAGCTGACCGATGAGTGAAGACAGGAAGATGGTCACTGAAAGTATCGGGGATGGTGCCTGAGAGAATTATTTTGTTAGGATGAGAAACTAAAATCCAGTCTAAGATGGATCCTGGAGGGTGGATTTTGTTAGGACGAGTTGTTGAATGGATTACTTGGGTGAAATTGTATAGGTTAATGGATAGGGAAGGGGAAGGTGAGTTGATTTTATTCCAGTCAATATTAACATCGCCAAGAATGTAAGTGTCATATTTTATTTCAGTCGAGGCCCAGTGAAGAATATTTTCAAGGGTAGAGATGTTGTCGCCTGGGGCAATATATAAGGAGATAAAGCAGATATTCTTACATTTATTTAATCTGAGGAGACCTGCAGTTAGTTCAGAATTTTTGAATTGTGGGGTTGGGATTTGCAGAGGGATTAAAGAGAGACGGTTAGAGTAGATTAGAGCAGAGCCTCCACCTTTTTTATTTAATCGATCATTTCTGAGGATGTGGAAACCTGGAGGTAAGATTTCAGAGTCAGTAATATGAGGTTTTAGCCAGGTTTCAGAGATGGCTAGGATGTCTGGTTGGTTGTGGTTAATCCAAGCTTGTAATTGGTGGATTTTGTTGTTGAGGCTCTGAGCATTGATAGTGAAGAACTTAAGTGTATTAAGAGAGAAAGTAGAGGAGGTAGAGGGAGGGGGGAAAGGGATGTTTGTAGTAGGGGAGGAAGGGGGTGGAGGGAAGGGGTTGTTTGTATAGAGGCTGGGGCCTGGGTTAGGGTGGATATCTCCAGATAAGGCTATGGCATTATTGGCAGTAGCTTTTGGCCTTTTGGGTTGGTAGGATAGGAAGTTGTTTGGGGTTGGCTGTAGTTTAAGTTCGAAAATTTCTGTGGAGGTGGAATAGACTTTGGGCTGGAAAAGGTGCAGTAGTTTAGGTGGAATTAGGAAGGAGGATATGAAGTGAAAGTGATTGAGTAGTGGAGGAAGCAGGTGAGTGTATGGGATGGTATGAGAAGAAGGAGGGCATGGGGGAGCTTTGGAAGAGTAGGAAGTAGCATCATATAGGGGAATTAGTAAGAAGAGAAGGGAGCAGGGGAGTCGGGTAATGGAGAGGATTTGGGAGGGCATGTTTAGAATGGATGGGTTAAAGAAGGGTGAGAATAGGAAGGAAGTGAATAGGCTAGAGGAGGTAAAGAGGAAGAAGGGGTGTTATAATTTAGCAAATGGGAGAGGGGGAGATTAGACAAAGAGAGGGTGTAGCAGAGAGGTGAGGGAGGAGTAAGAGTAGTGTGGGAGAAGTAAGAGTAGGAGGGAAAATAAGAGGAGGACTGAGAATGGTTAATTGATAAAGGAGGGAGGGGTAAAAGAAGAGGATAGTAATTGGTCGATTGATGTGTGTAGGAGGAGTTTGTAAGGTATATATGTAGATGTGCTGGGGGTGGGTGGGAAATGGGGGCAGGGTAGGGGAGCGGAGTGAGCCCGCAGGGCGAACGGAGGGGGAAGAGCCAAAGGAGGAGAATGTGAGGAAGACAATCAGTAGAGAGTGATAGTCAATGGTGAGTTTGCAGTGAATTGTGAGAGGAAGGAAGACTGAGGGAGAAAGGAGTAGTGGGTGGATATATAGATGAAGGCCAGTAGGAGAAGGTAAGAGGTTTTATGAAGGGTAGAGAAGGGGTGTTTGAGGAGGAGTGAGAACAGATAGGTAAACCTGGGAAAGGAGCACCACCTAGTGGCAAGTCAGTCTCAGGCAGTAAAGACCCCAAAAAGAGATATCAAGTAAGAGGAAGGAGGGAGATATCATGGACCAGGATAGGGGGAGTAATTATAAAAAGGTAGAAAAGGATTAGTTAATCGGTGTGAGAGAGGGGAGTTGTGGTTGCTGGCTAGCCTGGCAGGAAACGCACTGTGACCTGGTGTAAATTAATAAATTACTACAAGGTGTTAAGCAGAACACATACTTTACTTAAAGTCCTTGTTGGGAGATGTAGTCAGGGAGCAGTATGGGCTCTCAGTTTTTTGTTTTGCGAATGTCCTTTTTGTGGGTTCTTGGCAAGTACATCCATGAGGGCACTTTTGGTGGGTTAGAGCAGGATAGGCAGGAGCCTAAGTTTACTTAAAGTCCTTGTTGGGAGATGTACTCAGGGAGCAGTATGGGCTCTCAGTTTTTTGTTTTGCAAATGTCCTTTTTGTGGGTTCTTGGCAAGTACATCTGTGAGGGCACTTTTGGTGGGTTAGAGCAGGATAGGCAGGAGCCTAAGTTTACTTAAAGTCCTTGTTGGGAGATGTACTGTTTCAACAGAAAGGGATATCCCCAGTGTTCAAAAGAAATCTGGGCACAATCTTTTCCAGAACAAAAATACTGTATTTCACCATATGTATATATAGGGTCTATATTAGAAGACTGAAGATGCATTGTTTTGAATGCGTCTTGGTAGAACTTAAAAGGCTGAAAACACAAAACATCGAAGTGGCTGTTAAGCAAATTCTTTCCCTGGGAAACAATTTCCTTGGCTGCTTCAGTATTTTGCCATTTTCTGCACTGTAGTGAGTTCTCGGAGTTGGTATATTTAAGTAGAGGGGTGTGGGGGGCAAAGCCCCCCACTTAATGTAATGTTTGAAATTGATTATTTTTTTTTTTGTTGGAACAGCGATTTTACAACATTGTAAGCTTTCGCTTACATAGGGTCGATCAATCACTGTTCGCTTTTTAAGCATTCGGTGATTTAATATAGACCATATATATATATATATATATATGTGTGTGTATACATGTATATATGTATATATCAATAGATAGTTATACATTTAAAAAGATAGATAATATGGGAAACACTGACCTGCAGTAAATATGTTCTACTTTATGGAAGAAGGGACTAAAGAACTGGTCAAATTACTGACTCGTTAACTAACCAATTGCTCACTGGTGCTGAGGGTGCTAGTAAGGGGCAGTTTAAAAATACAGTGGTTCTGTGGAGCATTGTAATAAACAGATAAAACAGAAAGGGATATCCCCAATGTTCAACAGAAATCTGGGCACGATCTTTTCCAGAACAAAAATACTGTATTTCAATCAGATAATATAACATTGGTGATTCATCGCTAATCACCAAGTAGGGGACAAATAGCAGCAAATGCAGGAAAATTCAACATCTTACAGTGAGATATATATCACAGAAGTTAATGTCAGGGTACAAGGCATTATTATCATGTACACCATTGTATCAGACTGTATTTCTTGTTTATGATGGAAACACTTTATATAGCTGTTACCAGTTGTATAGTCATCAGACTGTTCTATTTTTTGCTCACAATGGAAGCATTTCATATAGATGTTACTAGCTGCAAAGCCATTGCAGTGTATGGCTCTACTGTAATTAGGAAGGTGATGATTCTGTAGTGTAGGACATAATAGAGAGAGCAATCAACTGTTAAACCAAATAGGCTTACAAAATGTCAGTGAACAGTTTTATCCAGACTATCGAAAAGTGTGATTAGAATAGTTGCTGGCCCTTTTAGCAGTTAATGGAGTATGCAGGAATTATGAGGCAGCAACCATTCATTACAGCAAACATTGGAGCACACTGTTCATCTCATGACCAGTAAGAAAATGTTAACGTATTGGAACACAGGACCAAATCATTCGTATAATGTGCTGCACTAGCAGGTTGCATGGGATCAACAGAAGGATGATGCCTGGTGGTTCTTAAGCCACATGTTATTTCAAAGAAAATGTGAAATGATGCTTGAACACAGAAGCAATGGCTATGATCCATTGTTCTTTCAATGGTATGCTATTTGCATTTTGTAAATAATTTATATTCTCAGGATTCATGCAAGGCAAAATGATCAACATAAAGCAAATGTTCTGTAGAAACAAAATATTTCAGTGAGTAGATAAACGTTGGTTATTCTTGAACAAAGGTAAAACTAACCAGGAACACATAAAAGAACAGATGTCAAAGAAATCACCAATGATCTTACCTTGTGAGGCTTCGTAGTAAGTAATCGAAGCTACTATGAATGCAGTAAAAACATTGCAAAAATAAAAATACCAATATTTAGTGTCTGACCTTTTCAAAATGGATTATATCTCAGTTAAGTACCCCTACCACACACACAAACACATACACACACACACACACACACACACACACACACACACACACACACACACACACACACACACACAATTGCATAACTGGACAAGTTGCCATGGGCATTTTCCATTAGATTCTACAAGGGTAGAGCTGAACACCAAATCCTTGGTTAAGTCCTTGCTGGTTAAGTCCTTGCAGAAAAAAAGTTATGTATGTTTAAGAGATTGTCTTTCTCTTTCCTCAGTAGAATACAGGAGGAGAAAACATTTATTTTTATGAAGAATTTTACATATCCTTAGACATCTTCCACTGGTTATCTTTCTCCCCAAAAACAATTAGTGATATTATTTGGAATGTTCCATCCCCTGGAACTGATGAGAGGAAAATGTTGTACCTCATTTTAAAGGGTATTTCGGCTTTCTCAATGAATATACATATGGAATGGCAGCTACTGATTTGTTTTACTTAGAGTAAGAGTGAAAAACAGGCCTGTTAGAGTTATTCCTTAACTTTACCTTAATGTTTTATTGTATTCCCAATATCTAGGCACCACATCTTTTAACAGGTCTATATCACTTTATCAAACACACTACTCATTGAATACCTCTTAGTCCAACTTAAGCAAAATCTTATTCCATCAAATGATCATTTCAGCAAAGTTTTTGCAGGAAAAAAAAAACAGTTGGCCAACCCAGCAACAGCAATAAAAACAGCACTATTTCAAACCCACCCTGGTGGGGACCCCCACAACCCCTAACTAAATATACCAACTCCAAGATCACACTACAGTCTGGAAAAGGTCAAATCCATGATGATGGTCCACTGTTTTTTTCCACTGGGAAAAACTTTGCTGAAACGATCATTTGATGGACTAATATTTTGCTTAATAGTTTGAAGAAGAGGTGCTGAATTTGCCAGAAATTTGGTGCTGATTGTCTGCATTTAATATGAGTTTGTCCATTAGTATGGGCCCTGTGGTGTAATGTTATTAATTCAGTATGGGCAGTGGCTGGTATGGGCTACCTGAGGATCCTAATGTTAAGTTCTGACTGTTAGGAATTAATAGTAATTACTACATTTATCTTTAATGGCATTTATATGGATCAGAACTGTTATACTTACATTGATTAATCTAGTTTTTAAATATTGGACATTTATTCAAGAAAATTGGTCAGTCATGCTAAATATTTTCAGCTATAAGTTGAAATTGTGGAGATCTGATAAAACTGATATGGAATGTTGTCATCAATATTGGAGTGCTCTCTCATATATTTTATGAGACCATTTGATTGTGTTTTTCTTTCTTTCATTTTCCCCAATTTTTATACTGTTTGTTCATCTCTATCCAAAATGTTGAATGGATATCTTATACTCTGTTAATGTTTTTTTGGGGGAGTGGGATAAAGAAATGTAATGGTTCAAAAATAATAATAGAAAAAGTCATCTTTCACCCAAAATACAAATAAATGCAGTTTTCACAGGGAAAGCCCACTCATTACATCTCTCACATGAGAGGTTATATCTAACACCCCCACCTCTTTCTACCTACTAACTCTGAGATCACACATCTTTCAGCTACATGGCAAGCTTTCCTCCTTCCCCAAAACATATTTAAGTCAAATTTTAACCATTTCTAAGTAGCACTGGCTGTATATGTGACTAAAATTGCTTTGTCTATTTGTAGTTGACTATTCTTGTTCAGAGAAAAGCTACACTAATTAGATCTGTTAAAATAACCACAAATAGAATGCACACCAAAAACTACAAAGGACATAGAAAAACAAAATAAACTTGTTTATTAAAATTAACTGGTTAAGTGCTTTCATTCATTATGTTATAGACTTCATCAGAACCATGTGTTTTACACCCATTCAATTCATTATAATACTTATTCCATATTATGTGGTCTTTGGATAAAACCTGTTTTAAAGAAACACATTTAAAATACACATAAATAGTATCTCATTTGAAGTAAAAAATATCTATTTTAAAATGCAAAAGAACACAGAAAAACACCTTAGTATACTCAAATCTTAAAGCAAAATTGATCAATAAAGGTAATATTATTAAACATAATTTTGTCTTCTCCTGAATTCACTCATAATGAAAATATTTTTGTTTAAACCACAAGGGCTAAAAGCATCTGCCCTCAATTGCCATAAAAGTTCCATTTGTTCTAAAATATTTCCCAATCTCCTCCAAACATCTTTGTTTAATTTTTTTTTAAATTAAGAAGGAAAAACATTTAAATGTATGACATTGTGTTAAACGCCTTGCTAATCACTTTTTCATCTTGACTTGATAAACTGTAAATATGCTGATAAATTCTTTTACACAGTGCTTTCACCATTTTACTTATATAAAATGCTGGACATGTTGCAGCAAACCAGATATACCACTTTAGATGTCTTACATTTAGATCTTCCCTGCCAGCTCTATTTGTTTAAATATGTAATGACTTTGGCCTTCTCTTCCCTATTAATAAAACAAACTGATTACAATCCCCACATTTTTTGTTTTAAAATCATTATTAATCATAAGTGTTCCAAGGGGTCTTTCTTAATATTTTGTTATATTTGTTTTGCTCTTGAACACTACCTTAGGAAACTGACTACATAATAAACCCAAAAACTGGATGGCACAGTGGTAGCATTGTCACCTCAAAGCTAATGGTTATTTGGTTCAATTTTCGACTGGGGTTCCTTCTGTGTGGAATCTGCATGTCCTTTCTCTGTTTGTCTGTGTTTCCTCTGGGTGCTCCAGTTTCTTCCCATATTAGCAAGACATGCATCAGGTGCATTTCTCCCCAGGCATCTGCTAAAAATTGGTTTCATTCTAAGTCAGATTTTCCCAGTTAACAAATAATAAATAAAATGCTGAAAATCCTTTTTTAATAAATAAGTTTGCCAATGTGTTTCGCATCTGTCAAATAATGTAAAACCAAAAATGCTGTCATTATTTACTGACCCATTTATCTGTGTTTCTTTCTCCATACCTCTGTGTATTTTGTTGTTACCATTTTGCCTTAAATCAAAAAGTTGATCTAGTTGTAATGAGAATATAGAAAAGATATTAAAGGAAATGTATGTTCTGTTTTATATTGCAATTCTGAGTGCTTAGAGATGTATTGAAGTATACTCTTAACTGCAGTTTTGAGATGAAATTCTTTTCCTGTTATTGTAACAGATAGAAAAGTAACTGACATATATGTTTTGTCTGTCTAAAGGCAGATTCTGTAGCTGTGTTACTAACTCAAACTAATGAGTACGTGAGGTATCATACAAAATGTCAGAGGTCTGTTGCATAACGTATCCTAATGAAGTTTTCCCACGTACAAGAGTTCATTATAAGATGGTAAACAAAGCCCAAGAAGTGACCTGGATGCATCTCTCCTTATTTAGTAAAAGAACAATATTATGTTCACATACATGTATTTTTCATGTGAACAGCATAAGTGGTTGTAAAATCCTGATTTCTTAAAATTTTATCATACTGTGTGTGCCTCATATTACAGCTAATGTCTTTTAAGGTATGAACAGCTTGTCTTTGTATTAATTCTTTAGAATCATGTTAGAAAATTTGTGATCCCCCTGTGACACCCCAGCACTAGCCCAGTAATCAAGGAGCCTCAATCCTCACCACTGGCAACAGTGGGTAACGTACACACTGGGAGGATGACAAGTACACACACAGTAAAGTGCAATCTGCCTTAAGAGCAGACAGAGATCACAGTCAGTCTGGGGCTGGTTTCTCCCTCTTTCTCCAGATCCCCAATAAGACTCCCCACTGGCACAGCTATAGAGTTGAGTCCTTAGCCAGGGTTCCAAGCCATGTCCCCCAACACTGTGTCTGTCCAACTGGTGCTTTATGTCCCTGCCAAAGTAGCTAACACACACACACTCTTGGAGATTTGTTTTAAACACACACACACACACACACACACACACACACACACACACACACACACACACACACACACACACACACACACACACACACACACACACACACACACACACACACACACACACACACACACGCACCTGGGAAAGGCTGGCACAGGTTTACTAGCTATGCCTCCTTCTGCCCAGACTATAAGATAGTTACCACTGCCACCAGAACCCCTTATCAGCTACTTTAAGGCCCTTAACAAAGGGTGACTAATCCTACTGTGTAATGTTACTATTAATCCAAATGGTAGTTTGACCAAGAGCAAGGTTATTTAAACATATACATCTAAACAGTCACAATAGTGCAGGTACATTCCTGTTCTATACATACAGCATCCATGGGATGAAACGACATCCCAGGCTGTGTACTACATGAACTATAAAATGAACTGGCACCTCACCTAAGTGTAATGTTTAATCATGGCCTCACCTCAGGCTTCATGCCCACTGAGTGGCACACAGCTACAGTTATCCCACTCCACAAGGGGGGCTCCACCTTGTATCCTGGGAACTACTGTCCCATCAGTCTGATGAGTCTGATCTGCAAGGCCATGGAACGTATTGTCATGGAACGTATAAACAAAGACATTGGCAACCTTCAAACACTGGACCCCACCCAGTTTGTGTTGGTGAAGGGCAGATCATGTCTCCTGAACCTGATTGACTTCTTCAAATCAGTCTCCAGAGCCATGGATGAGCGTAAGGAGGTCCGAGCAGATTATATGGACCTCGTAAAGGCCTTTGACACCATCCTCCACTCTGGAATCATAGATAAACTTACTAAGCTGGGCATAAATCCCTACATCACTCAATGGGTTGCCAATGGCTTACTGATAGAACCCACATTGTAAAAGTACCCGACTTCAAATCCAGCTCCAGACAAGTGACAAGTGGAGTACCTCAGGGTTCAGTCCTGGGACTGCTCTTGTTTGGCATCTACTTATCTAAAGAACAGGCCAACACTAGGGACTCTGGCTAAGAAAGTTTGCAAATGGCTGCAAACTGGGAGCCATTATTGAATCCCCAAATAATGTGGATATTCTACAAAAGGGCCTTACAGAAACAGATGCTTGGTGCCAGAGCCATGGGCTCAAGCTCAATGCCAAGAAGTTTAGTTTTAGGACAATTAAAAAGTGACTTGTGGTGTCCAGATTGTATCTTTTTGACTATAGATGTACAAGATTTATTTTCCTGTATTCCCAAACAGGAAGGTTTAAATTTCTTTGAAGAAATACTTTTCACCTGTTCCTTTTTGCCCCCTGATGAGATTAGTCTAATATGTGAACTGATGGGACCTATCTTAGAAAATAACTATATATATTTTGAGGGTGAATATTTTCAGCAGGTGAAAGGAGTGGCAGTGGGAGCTGCTTGTGCCCCTACATATGCCAACCTGGTTTTGTTAGGTTGGGAAAGAGAACATGTTTTCAAAAGTGAGTTTTTTTCTTCCAATATTCTTTTTTATAGTAGATTTTTGGATGATATTTTTATTTTATGGAAAGGAACCTCTGTATCCATTGCATTATTCATTCAATACCTAAATGGAACTGCAAATTTTCTAAAATTCACTTTTGATTTTCATAAACAAGAAATTAGCTATCTGGACACCAAAATAATCAAGGACCATGAAAAGTTTGTTTCTAAAATTCACCGTAAAAAACTTTTTGTAATAGTTACTTGCACTTTGACAGTCATCATCCTATGTTCCAAAAGAAAAGTATTATCAAAGGCCAGGAAGTCAGGGTTGCAAGAATGACATCCTTGAAACAGGATGTAATTCAGGAATTTGTATATTTGAAGGAAATGTTCCTCGAAAGAGGCTACCCTGGTGAACTTATTGACACTGTTCTTACAGGAATATTGGATGAGTGGGGTAAAACATACATTCCATTGCTGGGAAGGGGATCAAATAAAACAATGAATATTGGGACAACTATAGAAAATTATAACAAAATTGACTTTCAACAGGCATGTGTTCTCCAATATAGTCCCTTGTATCACCAAGTCAAAGAAATACTTTATAAAAACTGGAGTATTTTTAAAACCAACAATGAAGTTTTTCAGGTATTAGGTGAAAATCCTATATTTTCAACTAAAACTGGACCTAACTTAAAGTCAGTTCTGGAAAGCAGAACAAAAAATCAAGGTGAACATGGGAATTTAAATGGTAGTAGACCATGTGGCAGATGCCCCTATTGCTTATACATTTTTCAGGACAATTCTATTTCCATTGACAACGAAAACAAGAATATAGTGTACTTGAGAAGGGGGAATTGTTATTCAAGCAAGTTGGTATATATTGCTAGACGTAACACCTGCTCATCTTTTAAATTGGAAAAACAGAAAGGCTATTTAAAACCAGAATATATGAGCATTTATATGACATAAAGAACAAAAAGGAAACCAATGCTTTGTATAAGCACAGTATACAATGTGCTGGTTTCTGTGGATTTCAATTTGCCATTCTTGATCTTGTGCACATAGAAGCCAGGGGGGGAGACTGGCAAAATGTTTTAAACAAAAAAGAATTATTATGGTAATTAAGACTAGCTGCTAACTTCCCTCCGGGGTTAAA
The DNA here is from genome assembly GCF_019279795.1 of Protopterus annectens. Taxonomy (NCBI): domain Eukaryota; kingdom Metazoa; phylum Chordata; order Ceratodontiformes; family Protopteridae; genus Protopterus; species Protopterus annectens. The sequence continues at coordinate 1,414,881,952 of NC_056728.1, read as the reverse complement.
TGACTATTTAACCATCCTGCCAATATTGAGAGAAAACGCAGGACAGGTTTAAATGTCTCACTACATTTTCCTATATAAAAACCTTTTCTGGGGTTGTTTTTTAAGTGCATGTGTAAAATTGAGCTTATTTTTTGTGACAGTTGTTGAACAACAATGTACTAGTATTAATGTGATGTTTTAATAATTTTTTAACTAGTATGTGTTTAATATTTATGAATGAATATTTATGAAAACTCGAAATCTCAGCAACTTTAACCCTACAATTTTCTCAAACACCTTCAAACTAATCAACTGGCAAACCCTTAATACTCTCCCCCTAGACAATGAGAACTCAACTTTTCTTTTCCTTTCCTACCCTTTGGTGCTTAGCCTTAGCCCCCTCTACGAAACAAACTAATCAAAACCATGGCTGACAAAAAAGACTAAAAAAAAATCATGCATCAAAAGACTCACCTGGAGAGACTGGAAAAAAAATCAAAAACAAAACTTCCTTTTCCTCCAATACACTAACTCAGCAACCAAGTAAAAAAAAATAATCAAAATTAGTAAAAAAATTACTATAGTAAACTGCAATAAACAACCAAAATAACAATAAAACAATATTAACTCATTTCTTAACCAGTTCTAAAAAATAATCCACCCCAGGGTCCAACCCAAGTCCAGGTTGCCCAGACCATTGAGTTCTTCAAGGAATCCCTCTTCTGAGAATCCCTAGCTAATCTATCTAAAAAGCTCCATAAAACAATAACCCAACTAACAATCTCCCCAATACCACCCAACCTCCTTAACAAAATAAAACCAATTTCAAGTTCAAAACTCAATCAGCTTAACTAATCTCTCTTCTAATCTTAATGCATGCTCCAACATATTAAACCATGCTCAAATGCCCCTCCTCCAACCTCTGTTACTATTCCTATTATGTGCTACTGAATTAGTGATAAATAGAGGTATCCTGATACCATAATCGCCCATCAGGCTCTCACACATCCCCCCTCTCCACTCTCACAAAAAAAAAACCACACTATCTCTAATTTCTCTAGCCCTCTCTCTCTCTAATTTCAAAGTCATAGAAAAATGTGTCCACCCACCACACCTTCCAAAGGCACACCACCAGTCACCTTCTTACTTCCAACCCCCACCTTTTCCTCCACACGTGACCGCTTCTTATCCCGCCCTTTTACACCATTGCCGCTAGAGTGATCTTAGACTCCTTAGTCCCTTGAGTCCGATCTATCTAAGTCTTCATCATCATCTCACCTCCTCTCTCATACACTCTTACTTCTACTCTCTTTCGCTGGCTCTCCCATACTCTCTTCACTGGTCTCTCCCAAGCTACTAGAACTCTTTCCTGGTTTCTTCCAGCTGGATAGACACTCTTCTCTTCCTCCACCGGCCCTGCCCGTTGTTCCCCAGGGAATTCATCTTGGACCCATGCTCACATCATCTACTCCTATCGCCACCGGCACCATCATCACCACCACAGGCATCAATATGCTGGCTGGACTCCTCTAACCACGCTGAACTCCCTCTAACTTTCTGACTTCCACACTAAAACACAAATAGCCTTTTCGACTGCTTGAGAACTAAAAATGCAAAACCACCTCTCCCTCCAACTCTAATAAATCCAAACCTTCAATTTTTTCCCCTTCCAGACATTCCTCATCCTTTTACCCTTCTACCTTCAAATTCATCTCCATCTCAAAATTAGATAAAACTCCTCAAAAAGCCTCAGCAAACCCAACATACCAATGCCCTACTGAAACAGCATTAGCATCCCACAAACATAAAAAATTCTCGCCTCTCTCAAAACTTGGAACCCTCTCTTCAACCAAACTTCCAATTTCCAACATCTCTTCTCTCATCTCTTACTTCTTAATTATCTTCTTAACCTTCTACTCCTAAAACCCTCAATCTGCCCCACTCTTTCACCTCTCAACTTCTCTGGCTTTGACTTAATTCCCACTCAGATCATTGCAACATCACAAAACCTTGCTCACAACTCAATATACCACTGATCTAAAAATAAAAAACCAACCAACCACCTTCGCCCACCCAAACTAATCTCTGCTCACAGAACACACCCACCCAATCTCCATCCTACCTGCCTTAATAAACATCCTTCCACCATACACTCAAACCAGCATCTCCTGCTTCTCCTTACAAAACCACCTCTCCACTATACAAACTAAGCGATCTCTGCCAAGGCCTCCTTCTCAACTCTATCTCCATCCATCTCCTATGTTCCTCCTGCTGCCAACTTCCCTCCTTCTCTCTCTCTTTCAATGAACCTAGCTCTCTTCCACCTATTTTCTCAAATTTCTGGACTCCTGCTCTCACCAGATATAATACCCAGGGATCTCTTTCTCAAAAAAAAAATTTTTTTGCGCTCATATATTTTCCTTTTTTTTTTTTCTTTTTTCTATTATTCCTGATATTTTTTATTTTCTCCTATTTTCCTGACATTTCTAACTTTAAAAAAAAAAAGCTTTTTTTTTATCTATGTCTGGTAAAAATTTTTTTTGCACTGTATTTTCATTTATTTTACATTGCACTGTTTTTCATTGTACTTTGACTTCTTGTCTTTTTGCTTGCTCCATTTGTACAATTTGAGTAACTTTACTTAAATAAATAAATCTAATATGTTTTAGTTAAACTATTGGGGAAAGAGTGAACCAATCACTTTCAAGGTTGTACTATTTAAACACAGTATTTATGACTGTTTTTTTATTCTGATGAAGTCAACTGGCATTGACGAAAGCACTTAATGTTTATCTGTAATAAACGAACTTCTGAGGACTCACAACGCTAGTGCTCTTTTTTGGTTTATCTGTTCGTGTTTGAGCACTACTGCACCACCTTTTTGGTTTCAATGCCAAAAAGTGTATAGTAGTCTCCTTTGGGAAAAAACATGTACCCGTGAATTACCACATAAGTGGCAGTACACTAAACACCGAAAGTGTGATAAGAGACTTAGGAACACACGTGGACAGTGGTCTCACCTTCAATAACCACATCGCCACAATGGTCAGGAAATCCTTCTATGTGGCACACCATCACTAAGGGCTTTTCATCCCGAAAAAAACAGAGGTCATTGTCCCACTGTACTCATCCCTCATTAGACCCATTATAGAGCACAACGCCCTGTTTGGTATGTACCTCACAAGACATCTGCATCAACTGGAAAGGCCACAGAAATACCTCACTAAAAGAATCACAGGCCTAAATCAGATGCACTAATGCTGACTAAAAAAACTCCAGCTATACTCTGTCACATATCATCTACTCAGAGGTGATCTCTGCTTAACATACAAGGCCACGTCAAACCCAGAGCTGTTGGACATGCTACACTTAAAGAAATCTCAATCCATCAGAGCCACATGCTCCAGGGACCTAAACCTTGTCATCATGATGAACAAAACATGCTGGAGGGATAGGTTCCTGACCCAGAGACTCCCCATACTCTGGAATAGACTGCCCATACATGTCAAGCAGAGCACCTCCTTGGCCCTCTTCAAAAGGAACCTTGACGACTGGATGGGAGATAGGAAATCTACACCCGGGGATCACGTCAGTCACCTGCTAGACAGGGGTCCAGGGAAGTAAATATTGTGGGAAGAAATAGCCACTGAATTGTTATGGCTAGGCTTGTATAGACCCTAGGGCCAATAGCCTAGTACCAATCTATGAACCTATGAACCTATTCCAATAGGGCATGCTGTGGTTACATTTTAGTTCAGTACTTTACACACACTTCTGTATAAATCATATCAATATTCGCAAATGACATAGAATTATTTACAAAATTCCAGATAGCTGGGCTGGCAGTATTTTTCTTTTGCCACACCCCTGTATGAATTGTGATTTAGAATAAATATTATATTTTGTATAGTCAGATATTCTATCTGTCTTTGGAATATTATTTACCTTAACAAGCCATTCCATTACTTGGATTTGAACCAGAGGTCTTAGCAGTGGCCCATTGTCCTAAGTGCAGAAAAATTCCTGTTGAAAAAAGGTTCCCATACAAGTGAGTGTTTCAACTTACACCTCAAGTTTCCTTTACAGTGTAACTCTCAGACTGCTGTTCTTATCTGGCTGTATAAACGCTTTAGGTAAATGGGTATTAGAATATAAAGTTTCAGGATTTTGTCATACCTTACCAGCACCAAAATAAGGAAAAAGGAAGAAATATAAATCTGCAAGCAGTCAAGGTTTTAAGTATGTGAGTATGGCGTTAGTGTTGCATGTATTAAGGTAAATTCATAGCAGGGTGGTCCTAGCTATAAGGCAGAGAGGACTTTGTCTTACCTGTGTGTTTTTGAGAGTGAGGGTGAGGAATAATGGGAGGCAAGGGAAGTAAGATTCTTACCCCTCCTAAGGGTACTCCAGCATGCAAGTTGCAGGTATTTGGGTAAGTGGTATGACTTTACAAAAGAAGACTCCACATTACAATTTCCACAAACTGAGAATTTTGATCAGACCAAAATAAGTCTTTTAAGGGACACCGAAAAAAACAAAAATAAAGACAGATCAGTGGGAAGCTTTTAATTGTTGGTATAGTGAAGCTTTTAAATGAAAAAGGGAATCTGCAGAAAGTGGATTCAAAGATGCAAACTAGAACTGTTGCAACAAGTAAAAGAACTGAAGACCATGGCATGGAAAAAATGGGATCCCTTTACCCAGTGATATCTGGAAGAAATATATCTGTCCAGAAAGAGGATACATCTTCAGATGATTATCCACCTTTTTCCCTCTATCTAGTTTCTTGGAAGATGACATTCATCCACCTTCTACTGCCTCTTCTGCTGATAGAAACACTCCCAAGAAAGAGGTAATAGAAAGAAAGAAGTAGGAAAATAGGGTAGGGAAGAGACAGTGAAAAGACATGACACAACATTCTGATGATACTCACTTCATGTGCCCTAAACAGGGGAAACATGAAACTGATGAGGGAACTAGTGATGAAGAAAAAGAAATTATAATACAGGCACCCCTTAGACAAATTCTAGCAGGTAGAGAGATGGAAACAGTTGACGTCCGTCATCCTTGCACACTAACTGACTTACATCACATAGTTAAAGATTTTACTAAATAAATGAAGATCCTGTGACATGTAAGGAAGAAATTTAACAATAATGCAATCACATATTTTTCCCTCCTCTGCAGCTGATAACATAAATGCAGAGTTCAAAATAGACACCGTTTTGAATGTTATGACCCAAGTCTGGCAGACCTTCTTAAGTTATTAAAAGTAGTAGTTTCACGTGAACATTATGGAAAACTTGTTAAAGAAGCAGGGATAGGTACAAATGCAAGGATAAGAGGGAATGGATATGAAGGTTTAAAAGAGAAAAGGGAAGCACTTTTAGAAGCTGTCAATAAGGCATGCCCTAAATGAACATACTGGACAAAAATAATTGGTTGGAAGCAAAATAAAGGTGATTACTTAGTGAGGCTCAAATTAATACTTGAAAGGTATTCTGGGCTTGCAGATCCTGTAAAACAGCAGCAGCAGTGGGCCCTGCTTTTAGGCAGGGTTTGCAAATGCACACCCAGGCTGTCCTTAGAAAGATATTCTTTAATTGGCAAGGGGAAACACTAGAAAATTTATGTAAGTATGCTGAGCATTGCACCATGAACATGGAAAAAAAAGAGGTAAGCCTAAATATTTCAGTATAAATAAATAAAAAAGGGAAGGAAGAAAGTCCAATTTTTAATTGGTACAGGTGCCACATATCTATACTTAAATTGAGTTCAGCTTGAGAAATACCTTTATCTAGAGAGAAATTAAAAGCAGTTAGTGTGACTAATGTCCCTATTGCTTACCCTGTGTCAAAGCCTATGCCTGTGTTCTTAGGTGAAACATGCATTCGTAATAAGTGCCACAGCTCTGGTGAATTTAATGGGAAGGGATCTGTTGTGTAAACTATAATTTTATCATCTATTGTACCCCCAAAGGGGTATATTTGGATGTCCCTGGTGAATTGGAGGAGGATGTTTTAGCAGTATTGAACACTGAATATGACACAGAAATATCACAGCGTCACACAAATGAGGAATTATTGCAACAGGTACCTAAAGGTAAATGGGCACATCATTCATTACTGCAACAGGTGCCTAAAGGTAAATGGGCACAGCATTCATTACTGCAACAGGTACCTAAAGGTAAATGGGCACAGCATTCATTACTGCAACAGGTACCTAAAGGTAAATGGGCACAGCATTCATTACTGCAACAGGTGCCTAAAGGTAAATGGGCACAGCATTCATTACTGCAACAGGTACCTAAAGGTAAATGGGCACAGCATTCATTACTGCAACAGGTACCTAAAGGTAAATGGGCACAGCATTCATTACTGCAACAGATACCTAAAGGTAAATGGGCAAAGCATTCATTACTGAAACAGGTAACTAAAGGTAAATGGGCACAGCATTCATTACTGCAACAGGTACCTAAAGGTAAATGGGCACAGCATTCATTACTGCAACAGGTACCTAAAGGTAAATGGGCACAGCATTCATTACTGCAACAGGTACCTAAAGGTAAATGGGCACAGCATTCATTACTGCAACAGGTACCTAAAGGTAAATGGGCACAGCATTCATTACTGCAACAGGTACCTAAAGGTAAATGGGCACAGCATTCATTACTGCAACAGGTACCTAAAGGTAAATGGGCACAGCATTCATTACTGCAACAGGTACCTAAAGGTAAATGGGCACAGCATTCATTACTGCAACAGGTACCTAAAGGTAAATGGGCACAGCATTCATTACTGCAACAGGTACCTAAAGGTAAATGGGCACAGCATTCATTACTGCAACAGGTACCTAAAGGTAAATGGGCACAGCATTCATTACTGCAACAGGTACCTAAAGGTAAATGGGCACAGCATTCATTACTGCAACAGGTACCTAAAGGTAAATGGGCACAGCATTCATTACTGCAACAGGTACCTAAAGGTAAATGGGCACAGCATTCATTACTGCAACAGGTACCTAAAGGTAAATGGGCACAGCATTCATTACTGCAACAGGTACCTAAAGGTAAATGGGCACAGCATTCATTACTGCAACAGGTACCTAAAGGTAAATGGGCACAGCATTCATTACTGCAACAGGTACCTAAAGGTAAATGGGCACAGCATTCATTACTGCAACAGGTACCTAAAGGTAAATGGGCACAGCATTCATTACTGCAACAGGTACCTAAAGGTAAATGGGCACAGCATTCATTACTGCAACAGGTACCTAAAGGTAAATGGGCACAGCATTCATTACTGCAACAGGTACCTAAAGGTAAATGGGCACAGCATTCATTACTGCAACAGGTACCTAAAGGTAAATGGGCACAGCATTCATTACTGCAACAGGTACCTAAAGGTAAATGGGCACAGCATTCATTACTGCAACAGGTAACTAAAGGTAAATGGGCACAGCATTCATTACTGCAACAGGTACCTAAAGGTAAATGGGCACATCATTCATTACTGTAACAGGTACCTAAAGGTAAATGGGCACAGCATTCATTACTGAAACAGGTACCTAAAGGTAAATGGGCACAGCATTCATTACTGCAACAGGTACCTAAAGGTTAATGGGCACAGCATTCATTACTGAAACAGGTAACTAAAGGTAAATGGGCACAGCATTCATTACTGCAACAGGTACCTAAAGGTAAATGGGCACATCATTCATTACTGTAACAGGTACCTAAAGGTAAATGGGCACAGCATTCATTACTGCAACAGGTACCTAAAGGTAAATGGGCACAGCATTCATTACTGCAACAGGTACCTAAAGGTAAATGGGCACAGCATTCATTACTGCAACAGGTACCTAAAGGTAAATGGGCACAGCATTCATTACTGCAACAGGTACCTAAAGGTAAATGGGCACAGCATTCATTACTACAACAGGTACCTAAAGGTAAATGGGCACAGCATTCATTACTGCAACAGGTACCTAAAGGTAAATGGGCACAGCATTCATTACTGCAACAGGTACCTAAAGGTAAATGGGCACAGCATTCATTACTGCAACAGGTACCTAAAGGTAAATGGGCACAGCATTCATTACTGCAACAGGTACCTAAAGGTAAATGGGCACAGCATTCATTACTGCAACAGGTACCTAAAGGTAAATGGGCACAGCATTCATTACTGCAACAGGTACCTAAAGGTAAATGGGCACAGCATTCATTACTGCAACAGGTACCTAAAGGTAAATGGGCACAGCATTCATTACTGCAACAGGTACCTAAAGGTAAATGGGCACAGCATTCATTACTGCAACAGGTACCTAAAGGTAAATGGGCACAGCATTCATTACTGCAACAGGTACCTAAAGGTAAATGGGCACAGCATTCATTACTGCAACAGGTACCTAAAGGTAAATGGGCACAGCATTCATTACTGCAACAGGTACCTAAAGGTAAATGGGCACAGCATTCATTACTGCAACAGGTACCTAAAGGTAAATGGGCACAGCATTCATTACTGCAACAGGTACCTAAAGGTAAATGGGCACAGCATTCATTACTGCAACAGGTACCTAAAGGTAAATGGGCACAGCATTCATTACTGCAACAGGTACCTAAAGGTAAATGGGCACAGCATTCATTACTGCAACAGGTACCTAAAGGTAAATGGGCACAGCATTCATTACTGCAACAGGTACCTAAAGGTAAATGGGCACAGCATTCATTACTGAAACAGGTACCTAAAGGTAAATGGGCACAGCATTCATTACTGCACCAGGTACCTAAAGGTAAGTGGGCACAGCATTCTAATGAGGTTGGACAGTTACAGTCTGCAGAACCAGTGAATTTGAGTATACTCAAATAAACCACTTCTCAGAGTACCACAACATCCCTGAAGCCAGAAAAAGAGGAGGGAATCCAACATGTTATTCAGTCTCTGTAATGGCAAGTAATAATTGTCCCTACTAGAAGCTTTTGTAACACTCCCATACTTCTGATTAAAAAAAGCCTGGATGAAATACCTACAGTTTTGTATAGGATTTGAGAGCTGTAAAATCAGGCAGTATTTTCTTCTTGTCCAGTTGTCTCTAACCTAGAAACTATTCTTATTAGCTGTACACCACCATGGGCTATTCATTTCTCTGTTATAGATTTGTGATCAGCTTCCTTTATACAGGATTAGACATACTGCAGTGTTACCAACAGGATACTATTTTCATGTTAACAAAGTTTGCAGAGAAAAAACATAAGGTGTCAAGAAAAAAAATTACGGCTTTGGTCTTCAAAGGTAAAATATCTGGGTCACGCAATATCACAAGGAAATAGGCAGATATTGCCTTTGTGTATCAAGGCAGTAACTGAAGCTGCAGGACCAGTCACTCTGAAGAAGCTTAGATATTTCTTAGGCATGGTAGGATATTGTAGGCAATAGATTTCAAATTATGCAGAGCTAGCAAAACCACTGACAAACCTGCTAAAACAAAATGCACCTTAACCCTAGCTGTAGGGAGAAAGTGACAAAAATTAATTTACTGTTATAGCAAGCTTTTGCAAATGCTCCTGCCTTAGGTCTACCAGATTACAGAAAGACGTTTATACTTTTCTGTGATAATACAAAGTAAATTTGCAGCAGGAGTGGTTACACAGAAGCATGGGGAAAATCACGATTGCACGGTGTCCAGTTTTGAACTCTGCACCGCTGCTACAAACTGCACAGCTAGGAGGAATACATGATTGCATTATTGTTACTAACCATTTGTTTTCTTCTAGGAATAACCTGACCAATGTTCTGAAATACTGAATTACAATTCTTCGTGAATGGATCTTGTGGCAGAAAATGAAAAAGGATGTTTGGCTGCTGGAATGGCTGCATGTACTGAAAGTGCTGTAATAAAACAGGATGTGAATTTACTCTGGATAAAGTTGTGAACATTTATACTGACAGTGGATATGCATTTGGGGTGGTGCATGATTTTGGGGAACTATGAAGACAATGTGGGTTTTTGACATCAGCAGGCACAAAAATTAAAAAATGAAATCATGTAAAATTTTTATTAGACTCTCTTTTGCTAATGAACCAGGTAGCTGCAGTAAAAGTGCAAGCACATAATAAAGGAAGTGGCATGCTGTCAAGGGCTAATAATCTGTCTGACAGAGCAGCAAAACAACCTGCTGGGTTAAATAGTTTCCTTGACGTCTCTAATGATGGTATCTGAACCACTTTGTAACCCTGTATTTAATTTGGATACAGTAATTACTCTGTAGGATGAGGCATCAGAAAATGAGAAGCAACAATGAATCAAATCAAGATGCATGAAGCCTAATGATTTGGTATCATTCTGAAGGAAGCATTGTGGCACTTCAGTCTTTATTGCCTTGGCTGTTAGATCATCTCATTTAACCATATAACAAATAGTTTAACACTTTTACTAAACTGCAACTGGTTTGCTCCATTTTCTTATTCTCTGACTGAATATTATGTACAGAATTGTGAAATGTGTCTGTCTTATAATATGTCACTTTTGTGAATCTTCAGCTGGATTATCTGCATTATTTTTAGCATGCGGGCTAAAAACATGGATGCAAATACTGTGGTAAAGAATGAGGGAGTTTTATATCAATGTTTGCGGTACCTCACACTATTAATTCTCACAGGAGCACACATTTCCTTGCTGAGATGATAAAGAAATTGTGCCAGGTTTTTAAGGTAAATTTGCAACTCCATTGTCGTCATAATCAAAGTGAAAGAAGAAATTACTAAAAGCAGGCATCCTCTAAACCTATACATATATATATATATATATATATATATATATATATATATATATATATATATATATATATATATTATATATAGATATGGGTTCACTACATATGACCGAAAGTTCATATGACCGAAGCCCATTTGACTGAGACCAAATGACCGAAAGTAGTGCGACCCTGGAGTGAGAATATATTGTTGGGGGGTGGGGGGCACAGCCCCCCACTTTGGGAGGGTATGGGGGTGTAGCCTCCGACATAACTGCAGTTTATGCACTATTATATACATGTGTACCCATTAAAAATTCATTAAAACATATAACATCAGTAAAATCTGGTTGCAAAATGTGGGGGGCTATGCCCCCACACCCCCAATGTGGGAGGCTGTGCCCCCCCACACCCCACCAACAATATATTCTCACTCCAGGGTTGCACTACCGTGAGGAACAGGGCATATACCTGCCCATACTGTTTTTTGGTCAAATGAGTTTTCAGTCATCTGGGTTTTCAGTCAAATGGGCTTCAGTCATATGAACTTTTGGTCATATGTAGTGAACCGATATATATATATATATATATATATATATATATATATATATATTTTTTTTTTTTTTTTTTTACCATCCTCACTTTTAAATAAACTAACATCATCTAAAAAATGAATATTTAAAGTGTCAGCCTGAAAAGTGAATTTGGTAAATTTGAGAAAATCCATTGAATTTTCCAAGCAAAAATAAAATCATTAAACTGCTCCAAGCTGGATGTCCAAACAATAAATATATAGTCCAAGTAATGTTAATAAGCTGCCCAATGTTGGAAAAAAATCTTATTTGAAAACTCTTCCATTTCCCACCATAGTAGGATGGTCATTGTGAAAACAGTGTGCATGTTGCTCTGATAGCAACATCCTGCAGTTGCTTAAAATATTCACCATCAAAATAAGTTGAAATTGGTTGTCAATACTGGTTCCATAAAATCAAAAATAAGTGTAACATCATGAGAGTGTAATAAATAAAATGTTGAAATTATGTCATGAAACCAATCAAACCTTCTCTCATGGAGTATCACTCACAATAAATTTTTAACATCCATAAGCATAAAACAGTGTTCCCCCATTACAACATTTCTGAATTGCCTAAGAAAGTCCCAAAAGTCCTTCAAAATATATCTATAAGGACTGAAAATCCTCATTAACTTCCTGCCTATAAATTTCACCAAAGTTTCTGTTTTGGATCTTTTCTCCAAAACAATGAGATGGGGAGGTAGGTCATATATGCTCAAAAGAATCTTAGGAATCCCAACAATTTTTGGTACAGCTGGGTGGGTTACCTTCAAATAATGATAAATCTATGATGTTATAACACCATTAAACAATGAATCTTCTAAAAGCAAATCAATCTTGTGGTATGCCATTGATATTTCTTTCACAGACACTTGTAGGTACATCACTGAGTCCATCAAAAAATGTAATATACATCCTGAATATTCAGAACTCTCCATAGTTGCAAGATCCTCAACATTGTCTGGTTTCATATAGCTTAAGTTTTTGTTAAGAGGAAAAATATTCCACATTTCCTTTTCATCTTTTTTAAGAATTAAAGACTTTTTAAACAATTGAACAACTGAAGAACCTGACTTTGGTGATAGTAATTTATACCATCTGAAATGCTGTTTACCAAGATGGGCATCATTATTTTCCTTAGAACACGAGAAACAGGAATCAGTGAAAGGGAGGACAACATTATCAGACAGAAGATGGCAGTTGGGACTGGATTCAGTCTTTCCAAAGAATATTTCCCAGCTTTACACAGGTACTGTGAATCTTTCATCATATTTGAATTTCAGCATCTTTAACTTCACAGACATTAATATTGGGCCTATACATCATTTGTTTTTAAAGGGTTTCACTTTTATCCCCTCAGGACATACTGCTGACATAGCATTCACCATTAAAGATCTAAAACTGTTTACACAATCTCTCAATTTTATTTTATTTATTTATTTATTTATTTATTTATTTATTTTGTTGATGACAGTAGATCATTTATTTATCATACGAGTACTTATGTTCCACCTAGTCATCCTGTGATCGAAGAATTTGAAATAAAATGTCAGAAAGAAATTAGAAGGATTTAGCTAGACAGTTTTCTAAAATGTTTTTCAGATTTAGTAATTGTGGCAAGTTGGCATAATGCTGAAGGTGCTTACCTTACAAATACAAGGTACAGGGTTTGATTCTTGTAGGGGTAATTGGCTAGGATTAAAATGACCCCCATGGGTAGCTAACCTACCAGTCTATAAAAGGAAGTGTTTAGTTTTTCCCCAACAAAAATTTAAGATTTATGAAACCAGACAAAAGAGGAGATCTCATAATTATGGACACTGCTGACTATTCATGACATATGTTGTTAATAATACATACTTGTTGATGGACTCAGTGATGTTCTTACAAATGTCTATGAACAAGTGCGCCGGAACCATAGGGTGAGGGGGGAATGATCTCCCTCCCACTTTTGCAGCTGGCTTCAATAAAAAAAAAAACTTCTCATTCCGCAGTGGCAGCATCTTCTCTTCTTCTCTTTTAAGGAGGATCATGTGTGCATCACACACACACACGCCAATGCAGATGTGAACATATTCAGCAACTGAGCAGAATTTAAAACAGCCATTTCATTGCTAGAGAAGGTAATGCAGAATTTAAAACAACCATTCCATTGTTAGAGAAGGTAAGGTGTGTGTGTGTGTGTGTGTGTGTGTGTGTGTGTGTGTGTGTGTGTGTGTGTGTGTGTGTGTGTGTGTGTGTGTGTGTGTGTGTGTGTGTGCACGTGTGTGTATATGTGTGTAAAGAGTGTAAGAGATAAGAAAAAGAATACTTTTCTTGAACACTTCATGAATGCCTTCAATGTTTTAGAAGCTTACAATTAAGGCATATGCATGTTTTTTTTCCAAGCAGTTAATTTCACTTGAAACCTGTAACCTGTAAAGTGTGAGAATTTTGTGACTTGACTGCATGAGGAGGGAGACTTAGTAATGAGGCTAATACAAGGGCATGACCATTTTGAGTATGAATTTATTGGGACAAAATTATAGATGAGGACATTTAGAATAAGAAAGGGTCTTACTAATGGAGTTCTTGGCTTGCAAAAATGTTAGTGCACTTGTATGTCATGTGTACAATTTAAAATCTGTTTGAAAATGTGATATTTCTGGTATCTGCTGGGTCAGACTTCCATAGACAGCAATATATGTAGAGTATAGATGGTCACTATTATGATTTTTTTAGATTTTTGAGAAATTACTAGGTGTTAAGTGAGTGCAGTCCTCTATGGTATGATCACAGTTATTCTCACAATGGCTAATATACAATTATCAGCCACGGGATTGGTACAACCACTCAGGAGATGTTAAAAGCAAAAGTGGCTAAGCTTAAGATATCCTCCAAGTGACCACAAAAAGGACAGGATGAAGTTTTTGTTATGAAAGTGCTTAATCCTTGTTTTGGCTGTCTCAGTAAACTGAGTTTTTTAGTCTTCCAGCTCTCAAGTTGCATATCTGGATTTGCCTACTGGTTGGTGGAGTATGTCCTCCAAGTGAACCTATGTTACGATAGTAAATAGTTTTAAAAAATTGTTTTTATCACTAAGTGCCCTTCTCACCCTCCACCTGCCCCAGCCTTCAACAGCTTCTGGCACCTCTCGCTATGAATGAAATATCAATTGCATGCTAGAAGATCATGTTGCTTTTAGAAGATTCATTGTGTAATGGCATTATAGCATCACAGATTTATCAATATTTGAAGGTAACCCACTTGATTGTACCACAAATCTTCTGGATTCCTAATATTCATTCAAATATATAAAACTCACCTTTTCATCCCATTGTTTTAGCCAAAAGACCCAAAACAGAAACTTTGGAGAAATTTATAGATAGGAAATTAAAGAGCATTTTCAGTCCTTACAAGCACATTTTGAAGGACTCTTGGGACTTTCTTGGGCGATCGAGAAATGTAATGGGGGAACACTGTTTTAATTACCATGAATGTTAAAAATGTATTCTGAGTGGCCATCAATGAGTGATGGCTTGATTGATTTCATGACATAATTTCAAAATTTTATTTATTAGAATCTCATGAAGTTGGGCATATTTTTGATTTTATGGAACTAGAATCGACAACATTTTTTTTATGGTAAAGGCTTTAAGCAACACCAGGGCCTTGCTATGAAAGAAGCCTCCACTCCTGTTTTCACAAATGCTATCCTACTATGGCAGGACATGGGAGTAGGTTTCAAACATTTGTTTCAACCCTGTGCAGCTCATTTCCTCTACTTGGATGATATATGCATTGGTTGGACAGCTAGCTTGGAGGAATTTAATGACTTTGGTTTTTGCTTGGAAAATTCAACAGATTTCCTCAAAGTCGCTTTTGAGGCTGATCCTTTAAATATTAATTTTTTTAAATGCTAATTGTTTTAAAGGTGAGTAGAGTAATATACATATTCGGGTTTATAGAAATCCTATGTTTAGTAATTCCTTCCTCCGCTTTGAGAATTGTTACCCACTTCATTAAAGACGGAGGCTAGTGAAAAGTCACTTTAAAAATTATTAAAAAAACATGGGAACTGCAATCAGTGCCATTTTGTTAATATTGAAGAGGAGGCTGAAATCATTATATATTTAAATAAATGAAAACAGCAGGGAAGATTTACCTGTAAGACATCTACAGTGGTGTATTTATCTTACTGTGACATGTTCAACATTTTAAATAGGAATAATGGAGAAAGTATTCTGTAAAATAATTTATCAGCATATTTACAGTTTCTCAACGCAAGATGAAAAAATGCATTAGCAAGGCATTTAACACAATGGCATGCATTTTAAGGCTGCTCCTTCTTAATTTTGAAAAAAAAAATATTGAAACAAAGATGTTTTGAGGAGATTGGAAAAATATTTTTGAACAAATGAAACTTTTATGACAACTGAGGACACATTTTCTAGCCCCTGTGGTATAAGCAACAATATTGCCATTATTCACTATCCACATTTAAACCATGGTCTCCTTAATATTGTACTGTAGTACCATACCTTGACTTTAAATAGTCAAATCTAACACTCCTACTATATTGTACTGTTCACATTGATCTATTGTACTGTACTGTATGCTATGCATTGAGTATTGTGAAAATTATGTATTACATTGTACTGATATTGTGTTTTGTTCATTTTAGTGTGGTGCTTTTCTTCCCAGGCCTCCACTGAAAATGGGTTCACTAAGACCCAGTGAACCTTCCCAGTAAACAAATGAAAATAAATAAATAAATAAATGAGTGAATTGCAGAGAAGACAATGTTTTGTTTAATTACACTGGCTTTATTGACCAATTTTGTTTTAAGATTTGAGTTTAGGGTTTGCCAAGGTGCATTTTGTATTCTTTTGTATTTTAAATAAAGTGCTTTTTGTACTTTACATTTGATGTTATTGTAAGTGTAGTTTTAATCTGTTTCATTTACTGTCTCTTCAAACCTGTTGCTAGCATGATTATTAGCTTGAAAAAAGAAGTTGCAAGAATAATATGAAATATAAAGGGTTAATATTTAGAAATAGTATAAAATGCTGGAAATTAGAAAATAGTAAGTGTGCTGGAAAACACACACACACACACACACACATATATATATATATATATATATATATATATATATATCTTAATTAGACATTGGCATCCATGCGTAAAGGAGTATGTTATTGAGAAACAGAGTTTGTAAAAATAGCCGTGCAGATGGTGGTTGGAAAGACATCAACAAGACAAAGATATGTAAAATCAAGGACTGAAACATCAAGCAAGATAAAGCTGGAACACTGAGTTTCAGATAATGAAAGAACACTGAGTTTCCCAGGGCCACCTGGTATCTTTTTTAATACACCCTTCATGTGCATCAGCCATTATAAGTATGGATATTATGAACAAAATTGGATCGGTCATAGATGTGCCAAATGGCATAATATGGATGGGCACAGAAGGATTTTCATGCTGTGCCATACAAATAGACGAGACAATGAAGAAATTGCAAGGGGTGGTACACTCAGATGCACAGGATGCATGGCAGTCCTTACAGGCGCAGGTTCCACTTCTGTGGTCACAAGGACCAATAGATTGTGGAAAACTAGAAATTCCGGTATGAATAGGAAATGAACAGGATTTTATACCACCTTTCCAAAAGCAGTATCCAATACCAAAAGAAGCAGAGAAAGATATGCAAAACTGCATAGCAGATTGGGAAATAGCAGGTATAATAATAAAATGTGAAAGTCCTACAAACTCACCCATCTGGCCAGTTCCTTTAGAACTATCTGGTTTCTCAGTAGTAGCACTAAAATCTGTACCTCTGTGGCTAGCACTTGCTCTAGAACTTGCTGGAAAGCACTAGGAAGCCTTAAACTGATACAAGCACTTAACTCTCCTTGCTGGAGAAATTAATTGTAGGCACTAAACAGCCTATAAGACCGATTTTCTAGAGTTTCTGTGATGTAAAAAGCTTGTTTCAACTACATATTGTACTTATTTTACTGCCTGCACTTTAACAAAGTCATTTTGTGTTTAAATTACCTGTGTGACTGTTGTAGGCTACACACTCAAGTGTGATAGCCATTTCTCTGCATTTAAAGTGTTTTTTTATTGTATCTGCTTTATTTTCTGAAAAAAACAAACAAAAAAAAAATAAAATACTTGTTTTCCCTCCTTTCTGAGCTAGTATAGTCCAGGTTTAAGGTTAGTGCTGAATTCAGGGCTGTGTTACAAGTTTCTGTGTTTGTCCATACCTTATTTGGATAAAAGGAAGTTTCTCTGTTCACTGTGAGAGAGGGAGCTTTGAGCAGCCTATCTGTCCCTGGAGGAGTGGTTTCAGCCCAGAAATTGGTAGTTTATTGGCCATTTTGGGCTAATTTCTATCTCTTTCATTTCCCTGCTATAAAACCCACATTTGCTCGGTTTTGAGCACCGGGCAGCATTGGTTAGCTAGGGTATAACTATTCCTGGCTCCACAAAGTCTACTCTTCAATTTTTCCCTTGGAACTAGACAAACTTTCAATTTAAGCACTCAAGCCATTCACTTCTCAATGCGGCACTTGCTCAAAAACTCATAGCAAGCACTAATAAACCTTAGCACTCGACCTCCCTATACTGTAGAAAAGGACAAGGCTCTCTATTCGATCTTACCAGCCTATCAGTAAAACAGTTCACTGTACCTATCCAGGCATGTCCAAAGGGCAGTTTCAGGTGTACTCTTTGGTCCAACTGGTGAATCTGAGCATTTTGAGGCAATGTTACAATTGCCTCATGTACACAGACAACCTTCTCTTCCTTCCACCAAACACTAATACATGCGAAAGATGCAATTATATAGCCAAACTGGAGGCTAATCTCTCTCAACCCAAGACTGGACCAGGCAGTCAAGAGGAGAAGGGAATTACTTGCATCACACCACCAGTCTCACACAGACCTATGAAATAAGCACAGGTAAAAAACACACATAAATACATGAAAACATACTCAGAGGCTCTAAATAAAAATCTGCAAAAGCAACAGAGACCTCCGAAGCAGACATCCAAGCAACCTCCACCCCCAACACAAACCATGAAACACATGCTTCACAAAACCAGTGTGCCATGCAATCACAGCCCTTAAGGCAAAATAACATACCCAACACACTAATAATAGGTGACTCAATAGTCAGGCACACTGACGTCTCACTCACTAGGCTGAACAAGGAGAAGGTTAATGTTAGCTGCCTGTCGGGTGCCAGAATCCGCCACATAACACAAGCACTCAGGTCACTCCAGAACAAGTACAAATATGACTCTGTCATTGTCCATGTTGGTGTGAATGACCTGAGCCTTACCTCCCTGGACTACATGAAAAGAGACATGGAGGAGCTTTCTGATCACGTAGCCCAGGCTGGTATGACCCTGACCCTGAGTAGCATCCTGCCCTCACCAAGAATGATATCATGGTATAGAGAAAAAATTATCAATTTCAATAATTGGCTAAGCTTCTGGTGTCATTCAAAGCGGATGCAGTGTCTATCAGCCTGGGATGACATGCTCGACAAGCCATGCTGCTTCACTAGAGATGGCTTACACCTGTCACCCTTAGGCTTTTGAATACTGGCCAAGGCACTTACCACCCCCATAGTGCCTTTTTTAGGCAAGGCTCAAAAGACAAACCCACCGCCGTAAATAGCACAAGTAACAAAAAACTGAGGTTAATGCTACTCAATGCCAGAAGTCTAAACCTCAAAATGCATGCACTCAAGGCACTCCTCAGTATGGAGGAAATCGATATATGTGCAGTAACAGAAACCTGATTTAAGGCTCCAGAGAGCACCCCAGCACTACCAGGCTACAACTCATAACATACATTTCAGCCACAAAACCCAGACCGAAATAGAAAAGGTGGGGGTGTATCCATATTCATCAAGGATACCCACACCTCCAGGTTACTGGCACAGCACGATACTTCAGAGATTATCCACATGCAACTAACAATGGGCAAAACTGCTATGCAAATTATAGCTTGCTACAGATCACCCACCATGTCCCAGGAACCCCACTCCACCTTCCTGGAAACACTGGGAAACATAAAGTCCTACTAAACACTCTGATATTGGGTGATTTCAATTACCCAAATATTAACTGGGAGAACTACTCAAGTACAAACTCCCGTGCCCAACATTTCCTAGAATTTATAAACTCAAATGCCCTGGATCAACTGGACAAGACCCCCACCAGAGGTGACAACATATTGGACCTGGTCATCACCAACATGGGCGACCAGTGTTCCACACCAGAGGTCAACCACTCACTGGTTAGATCTGACCATAAACTAATAACTCTGGATATCCACATTCCGCCACCACCCCCAGTCAAAGAAACCACCATGAAAAACTTTTCAAAAGCAAACTTCACATCACTTAAGACCAAGATGGGAAGTTTCAAAGCCCCCATGCTAAAGGATAACGCTGCCCAAGCTGCAAAATCCTTTACTAATGCACTCTACGGGCACCTATAAGAATGCATGGATCATGCTATCCCAAACAAAACCAAGACTTACTCTTCCAAGAAAAGGAAACCAGTCTGGTGGACCCCTGCCATAAACAAACTATACAACAGAAGGAGGAAACTAGTACAGAAAAGAGTAAAATCCCAAGAAGGGAAGACATCCCTGATCAGTATCAGCAAGAAACTACATTCCCTCATAAAATCATCCAAGGCTAGCTTCAAAAGAAGAATTGCCATGGACTCCAAAGATAACCACAAGGCATTCTTTAGCTATGTCAAGAATCTAAGTGTCAATTCTCAGATCTGCTCGGAGTTAGTGCAGAATGGCACAAAATACACTGAACCAACCGATATAGCCAACATCCTGGCAGACAGGTTCAGTGCAAACTTCACCCCCTCTCACCCCCAAAAGTGCCCATAACTATACCAGAAGAATGTAGTGCCTCTGAAATCACAGACACTCAGGTTAAAACAGCCCTCTCCAAAGCCAAAACACAGCATCAATGGGACCGGACGGTGTCCCAGGCTGCATCCTACACAAGCTCAAATATGAACTAACCCCTCACCTAAACACACTGTTTAAACTCAGCCTCTCCACAGGCTACATGTCCAGAGAGTGGCGCACAGCAACAGCTATTCTGCTCCACAAAGGTGGAACCACAACGGACCTCAGGAACTATCGCCCCATAAGCCTGACTAGCTTGGTCTGCAAAGCTATGGAGTGCATCTTCATAGATCTCATTAACAGAGACACTGGGAACCTCCAAACACTGGACCCTATCTAGTTTGGCTTTGTTAAGGGCAGATCATGCCTCCTAAACCTGGTGGACTTCTTTGAGACAGTTACCAATGCTATAGATGAGGGAAAGGTGGTCCACACAGCCTACCTAGACCTTGCAAAGGCCTTTGACACCATTCCCCACTCAGGTATTATAGACAAGCTCACCAGCCTGAACATAAACTCCTACGTCACGAGATGGGTTGCCAACTGGCTCATGGACAGAACCCACATGGTAAGAGTTGCAGGAGCTAGATCTGACTCTAAACCAGTTACAAGTGGAGTTCCCCAGGGCTCAGTCCTAGGACCCCTCCTGTTCAGCATATACTTCTCAGAGGTACAGACAAGCACAGGAGGACTATGGCTGACCAAGTTCACAGACGACTGCAAACTAGGGGCTATAATTGACTCTCCGGCTGACACAGACATCCTCCAAAAGGGTCTCACTGAGACAGATGCCTGGTGTCAAAACCATGGCCTCAAGTTAAATGCCAAAAAGTGCATAGTCATCTCCTTTGGAAAAAACAAAGTACCCACAAACTTGCACATAAGTGGTAGCCCCCTAAATACAGAAGATGTAATAAGGGATCTGGGGACCCAAGTAGATAGTAACCTCTCCTTTGATAATCACATTGCCAAAGTGATTAGAAAATCCTTCTATGTGGCCCACCTAATCACAAAAGGGTTTGCATCCAGATCGAAAGAGGTCATTGGGCCCCTCTATGCATCAGTCATCAGACCCATCATAGAGTACAATGCCCCATGTGGGATGTACCTTACAAGACACCTGCAACAACTGGAAAGACCACAAAAGTACCTCACCAAGAGGATCACTGGCCTCAAGCAAATTCCCTATGCAGCTCGACTGAAGAAACTCCAGCTGTACTCAGTTGCATACCGCCTACTCAGAAGTGATCTCTGCCTGACATACAAGGCCATGTCCAACCCAGAATTGATGGACATGCTCCACCTAGAGCAAACTATATCCCCTCAAGCTACATGCTACAGGGATCTAAACCTCACCACAACAATAAATAGGATGTGCTGGAGGGATAGAGTCCTGTCCCAGAGACTTCCCATGCTCTGGAACAAGATTCCAATCTTCATTAGGCAGAGCTCCTTGCTAACCCTCTTCAAGAGAAACCTTGACGAGTGGATGGGAAACAGAAAGTTTACCCCTGGGATCACTTCAATGGTTCTGCTGGACAGAGGCACAGGGAACTAATCTAAGGGGGTGGCAAAAGCCAACACATTCCGGCTAGGCTTATAAATGCCTTTGAGCAGATAGCCTAGTACCTACCTATGAACCTATGAACCTATAATTGCAAAGTACCTTGCAAAGGTAAGGGAAAACAGCTCTTGTACTTTACAAAAAAGCACCTAAACAGGCATGCCCAAGGGTCAGCTTCTGGTGATTTCTCCTGTCCACCTGATGAATCTGGGCATACTGGGGCAATGCAGCAACTGCCACATGTACACAGACAACCCTCTCCTCCTACCACCCAACACTACAACCTGTGAGAGATGCACTTACATAGCCAAACTGGAAGCAAAGCTCTCTCCAGCCAAAATTGTGCTAGACAGTCAAGAGGAGAAGGTTAACACCTGCACTACACCTTAAGCAACACATAGCCCTTCAAAACCCACACCATCAACACCCACACATAGCAACACTAAACCCACATATGTGGAGGCCCTTAACATTAACCTGCCCAAGCAACAAGGACATCCGAAGCTGAAACACAAACAAAGACCAGTTACAATCAAAGTGACACATAGTTCACAACACCTGTGTGCCACCCAACAACAGCCTGTAAGGCAAAACAATGTACCCAACACTTTAGTCATAGGTGACTCTATAGTCAGGCACACTGATGTCCCACTCACCAGGTTAAACAAGGAGAAAATTACAGTCAGCTGCCTGTTGGGTGCTAGGATCTGCCACATAATGCATGCACTCAAGTCACTCCACAACAAGAACAAATACGACTCTGTCATTGTCCATGTTGGAGTGAATGACTTGAGACATACCTCCCTGGACTACATGAAATAAGACATAGAAGAGCTCACAGATCATGTGGCCTAGGCAGGTATGACCCAAGCCCTGAGTAGCATCCTTCCTTCACCCAGAATGATACCACAGTATAAGGACAAAATAATTGACTTCATCAATTGGCTATGCTTCTGGTGTCATTCAAAGGGGATCCATTATTAGTCTGCCTGGGATGACATGATTGACAAACCACGATGCTTTGCCAGAGATGGTCTACACTCGTCAACCCTGGGATTTAGGTTACTGGCTAAAGCTCTTGCCACCCCTATAGTGCCTTTTTTAGGCAAAGTTCAAAGAACAAAACCACCACCGTAACAGATACAAGCATGCAAAATCTGAAGGTAATGCTACTCAATGCTAGAAGTCTAAACCTCAAAATGCACTCTCTCGAGACACCCCTAAAAATGGACAACATTGACATCTGTGCAGTAACTGAGACCTGATTCAGGGCTCCAGAGAGCACCCCTGAAATGCCAGGCTGCAACTCTTACCACACATTCCAGCCACTAAACCAAGACCGAAACACTAAAGGTAGAGGAGTGTCCATATTCACCAAGGATATTCACACCTCCAGGCTAGTTGCCCAACACAATGCATCTGAAATTCTCCAGGTACAACTAACACTAGGTAAGACTCCAATCCAAATTGTAGCTTGCTACAGATCCCCCACCATGCCCCAAGATTCTCACTACATCTTTCTAAACATACTGTAAAATATTAAGATACAACCAAACACCCTAATACTGGGTGATTTCAACTACCCTGCCATTAGCTGGGAAAACTACTCAGGTACCAACACTTTTTCCCAACGGTTCTTTGAATTCATAAATTCCAATGCCCTCGATCAACTAATCCATTGTCCCATCAGGGGCTCCAATATCCTAGACCTGGTCATTACCAACATGGGAGATAGATGCTCCACACCAGTGGTCACCCCCTCAATGGTCAGGTCTGGCCATAAGCTAATCCCCCTTGACATCCACATCCCACCCCCACCCCCCAGTAAGGAAACCTCAGTAAAAGACTTCTCCAAAGCCAACATCATGCTACTGATGTCAGAAGTGACAAACTTCATGACACCCATGCAAACGGGAGCTGAAAGTTTGACTGCTGAATCCTACACTAAAGCACTGTATGAGCACATCCACTCGTGCATGAATCGTGCCATCCCAAATAGACCCAAGACACTCTCCTCCAAAAAAAGGAAGCCAATCTGGTGGTCCCCTGCCATAAACAAACTATACAACAGAAGGAAGAAACTGTTGCAGAAAAGAAGAAAATCCCAGGATGCAAAAAACCCCCTTACAAGCCTCAGTAAGAAGCTAATATCCCTCATAAAATCCTCCAAAGCTAGTTACGAAAATAAAATTGCCAAAGATTCCAAAGACAACCACAAGACATTCTATAATTATGTCAAGAATCTAAATGGCAATGCTCAGATCTGCTCTGAGCTACAAGAGAATGACATTAAATATACTGATCCCAAGGATATTGCCAATTTCCTGCAGATTGATTTAGTGCCAACTTCATCCCCCCTCTCACCTCTAAAGGGCCCATCTCAATACCAAAAGATTGCCAAATTTCAGTAATCATGGCCACACAAGTAGAAACTGCACTCTTCAAAGCTAAGAATACAGCATGCATGGGACCAGATGACATCACCAGGCTGTGTACTACATGAACTACAAAATTAACTAGCATCTCAGCTAACTTTCAGGTTTAATCATAGCCTCACCTTAGGCTTCATGCCCACTAAGTGGGGCACAGCTACAGTTATCCCACTCCACAAGGTGGATCCACCTTGGATCCCAGGAACTACCGTCCCTTCAGTCTGACGAGCCTGATCTGCAAGGGCATGGAACGCATTATCATGGAACTTATAAACAAAAACATTGGCAACGCTCAAACACTGGACCCCACCCAGTTTGGGCTTGTGATGTGCCGATCTTGTCTCCTGAACCTGACTGACTTCTTCGAATTAGTCTCCAGAGTTGTGGATTTGGGTAAGGCAGTCCACACAGCCTATCTGGACCTCACTAAGGCCTTCGACACCATCCCCTACTCTGGAATTATATATAAACTTACTAAGCTGGACATAAATCCCTACGTCACTCGATGGGTTGCCAACTGGCTTACTGACAGAACCCAGACTGTAAAAGTAGCCCACTCCAAATCAAGCTTCAGACAAGTGACAAGTGGAGTATCTCAGGGTACAGTCCTGAGACCGCTTTTGTTTGGCATCTACTTCTCTGAAGTACAGGCCAACACTAAGGGACTCTGGCTAACAAAGTTTGCAGATGACTGCAAACTTGGAGCCATTATTGAATCCCCAAATGATGTGGATATTCTACAAAGGCACCTTACAGAAACAGATGCTTGGTGCCAGAGCCATGGGCTCAAGCTTAATGCCAAGAAATGTATAGTTATCCCCTTTGGGAAAAAACATGTACCTAGAATTATCACATAGGTGGCAATACACTAAACACTGAAAGTGTGATGAGAAATGTAGGGACACAGGTGGACAGTGGTCTCACCTTCAATAACCACATCGCCACAACAGTCAGGAAATCCTTCTATGTGGCACACCTCATCACTAAAGGCTTTTCATCCAGAAAAAAGGTAGTCATTGTCTCACTGTACTCATCCCTCATTAGACCCATTATAGAGTACAACTCCCCATTTGGTATGTAACTCACAAGACATCAGCAACAGCTGGAAAGGTTGCAGAAATACCTCACTAAAGGAATCACAGGCCTAAAGCAGATGCCCTATGCTGACCATCTAAAAAAACTCCAGCTATACTCTGTGGCATATCGTCTACTCAGAGACGATCTCTGCTTAACCTACAAGGCCATGTCAAACCCTGAGCTGTTGGACATGCTGCACTTAAAGAAATCCCAATCCCTCAGAGTCACACACTCCAGGGATCTAAACCTTGTTGTACTCTATAATGGGTCGGGATGAGTACAGTGGGACAATTACCTCATTTTTTTCTGGATGAAAAGCCCTTAGTGATGAGGTGTGCCACATAGAAGGATTTCCTGACTGTTGTGGCGATGTGGTTATCGAAGGTGAGACCACTGTCCACCTGTGTCCCTAAGTCTCTCATCATACTTTATCACTGTATTTGTCTGCAGTGCATTTGTGGATTTTTGTTTCCGTTATAATGTCTTTATTACTCTGTTTACTCTGTTTACCCTGGAGCTTTTCTCCCCGTGCCTCTGCTGAAAATGGACATGAATACAGTCGGTATATCCCGGTCAACAAATGTAAAATAAATAAAATAAATAAATAAACACACTACCCCTAGGACACATCTAATTCCAGGAGTTCCTGAATTAGCAGCTAATATAAAACCACAAAGCCAGTGGTTCACAGTAATTGATTTGGCAAATGGATTTTTTGCTGTACCACTGAGAAAAAGGGATTGGCCAAAATTTCTTATCTTATGACATGGTTACCGCAAGGATTTAAAAACAGTCCAGTAATTTTCCATCAGACAGTAGGCAAAATCTTGGAAGGGCTAGAAATGGATGGATCAGTGTTCCATTACATAGATGACATTCTGGTACAGTCAGAAACTGTAGAGCAGCATTTGAAAAAATTAAAATAGGTTTTCAAAACATTGCAGGAGGCAGGATTTAAGGTAAAGAGTAAAAAAATACAGTTACTTTCACAAGAAGTCAATTTCTTAGGAACCATCATCAAGCCCATGGAGAGAGGTCCATGCACACAGAGAGTACAAGGCATTTTACAAATGCAAAAGCCAATGACTATTTCGGATTTGCATAAATTCATGGGTATCATGAACTACAACAGAGAGTTCATAGAGGACTATGCACAAACAGCAGGACGTCTGTATAACATGCTGTCCATGCAAAAAAATAATAGCACTCTAGAATGGGGTGCGGTAGAGGAACAAGCCTTCGCAGCTATGAAGGAGAAATTGGCAAGGGCTACTGAAATGATAGCGCCAACTTTAAAGTTACTGTTTGTTTTACAAGCGGCACCAGGAAAAAATACACTGTCAGTGATATTATTATAAGAATGGCCACACAGGGGAGACAAAAGATCACAAAAGACTTTGAGACCAGTTACCTTTTGTAGTCGTACAATGACTCCGATCGAGAAGGGATATCACCCCTGTATTCAGCAATTATTGGCTATATATTGGGGATTCAAACAGACAGAATATCTAACAGTCTTTTCATCCATAATAGTGCAGACATCACATCATGCAGTGCAGGTACTAGTAGACAGTTTTGAAATGAACAAGATTACTGATGGAATCAGCCAGAAAGTATTTGCTAGGCGGATGATTACTTTCAGTACAAAAAAGATAATCTTTTAAGTAGGAGAAAAATATTATTTGTCTAACTTGCTGGGATATGAGGGAAAACAGCATAACTGCATTGACAATATGACTAAGCCAGAAAAATCCCCCATATCACCAGACTACAATAATTTTTTGCCCTCTGTCTTTGTAGATGGAGCCAGGTACTGGAACAATGGACTTATGTGACAGGATTCGCAGTGATACTAGAAAAGGAAGACTTGGGAGTTCTCCAGCTGGTGCAGCTCCCGGGTCACATGTCAGCCCAAAGGACTGAATTGGAAGCAGTACTGTACATACTACAGCACTATAATCCTGTCAATATTTACTCTGATAGTGCATATGTAGTAAACTCATTACGTTTACACATGACCACATGGGCTTGTACAGGTTTCGTAGACAGTCCAGGAAAACCACTAAAACATGCGGATGTTTTGCAAAATATATGGAAAACAATATGGCAAAAGAATGCACAAGGGTAATTCAGTATCCTAAAGGTAAAAGCCCATCAAAAACTGACCTCAGAAGTGTTCAAATTAAATGCAAAAGCAGATGATTTAACTAAATATGTAGCAAACACAGGATGGCAGTTGTCTCCTGATTTAAAATCAGTTGAAGCAGTACAACAAGTTAACATACTAAACCAGGCCAGAGATATCACTGAGGATTTGGTTCGAATACAAAAGCAGCAAGGCTTGGAAGAAGAAACTAGTCAATGCATGATAGAAGGAGTCCCAGCTAGAAAATTCTGGGTTTATCCCACTACAAAAGGATGAAAATTACTTTATGTCCATATTAACTAGCAAATCAGTTGGTAAAATACAATCATCAGGTGCTAGGACATGTAGGTAGTGAAAAGTTATGGCCAGTGGTCAAAAACAAGTACTGGAATCCAGCTTTAAAAAAAGTTGTGTAAGCTAGTTTCAGATGAGTGCTTAATCAGGTTAATGCCAAGAGTAAAAAGCTTCAGTTACACAGGGTCATGCCAGCAGATGGACCATGGTATGCTGTTCAAATAGACTATGCAGAACCATTACCACCTGCAAAAGGAGAGTATCGCTACTTGCTAGTAGTGGTAGATGCGTTTTCAAAGTGGGTAGAAGCAATTCCTACCAAAAAGACAACCGCTAAGGCAACAGCAGAAGCTTTATGGAAAAACATTTTTTGTCATTGGGGATGGCCAAAGGTTATCGAGTCTGATAATGGGCCACAGTTTGTCAGTCAGCTAATCAAGCAAATGTGAAATTTGTTAGGAAAACAACAAAGATTTCATGTACCCTACCATCCACAGTCCACGGAATAACTGAGAGAATGAACAGAACCATTAAAGAAAGACTAAAAAAGGCATGCTTGGAGAAGGGATGGGACTGGGTACAACATTTGCCAGCAATTTTGCTAGGGGGTAAGTGTTACACCAAATAGCAAGACAGGGATTTCACCATTTGAAATCATGTGACAGGCAGGGAAATGCCCACACAACTACCTTTTGATCTGGAGGTTGGGCATAATAGTCCTTTATTAGAGGTAGCACAACATCAAAAATGGTTAAAATATATCACAGAATGATATGATTACTTGTCAAGGGAGCAAGCGTTCCACTTATGGAAAAAGGTTCCAATACTGCCACAGGAACAACACCTTCCCTCTGGGACAAAGGTATTAGTCAAAACATTCCAGATGGATGGTCCATGGGATAGTAATTGGCAAGAACCTTTCAAAGTAATGGAACAAATAGGACCTTTAGTCTATAAGATCAAACAGAGTAAGAAAAACAAAACATTGCTAGTTCACAGAGATCAAACGAGAGTATTTGTTTTTAATGACTAGCAGCAAAATGCATCGCCTTAAAAGAAGGGAGAGCAGATGCTCAATAAAGTTTATGTTTCTGTTTTTTAGAAACAATGTACCAGACTGAATGCCAAGCATTGTGCAAACTTTGTTGAAAGTACTCCCAAAGAGGTTGTTAGGACAAACTTGTTTTAATAAGAATGAAAAATGTGATTGTTATTGTAAGCTTTGTACTCAATGGACTCCTTTTGATAGAATGCCAAACAGAGGGAATCAAGGTTGTTTATTACAACATTTCATGAATAAGACTTAGTTGGGAAAATGCTGCACAAAATAGAACACAAAACAATTCCAGTTGTAAAAAGCAAACTACTTTTGGGAGCATAAGTGTTGTTATCAGTGTCTGTTATTCTAAAAGTGTATTAATTCTGGTTTAAGCACTTGGGCTTTAGGCCAGTTATTTTACATTAAGAGGGTTCGTGGTCTGCACTCTTGTGGGAGGAGAGGCTGGACTCTGCCCTTCTGAGCTGGGAATTTCTGGTTAAAGGCTTATAGTGCCTGCATATTTGAACTGCTTCTTACTGAAATTGGTACACCTTGTTTGTTGTAGCATAGACTAGATCCAGGCCTGCTGAATCTAGCTTTGTTTGTATAACTTGAGCACTAATCCAGGCATTCTTTAAAGTATTT
The DNA here is from genome assembly GCF_019279795.1 of Protopterus annectens. Classification (NCBI taxonomy): domain Eukaryota; kingdom Metazoa; phylum Chordata; order Ceratodontiformes; family Protopteridae; genus Protopterus; species Protopterus annectens. The sequence goes on along the minus strand of NC_056728.1, from coordinate 1,414,852,515 downwards.
AATTGTATTTATTACTGCTTGGTAGTAACTTGATTAAAGTGTAGCTATCATTCTAAGTCTTTTGGATTAAGCACTTGGGCTTCAGACCAGTTGTCTTACATTAGGAAGGTTTGTGGCCTGCACTGTGGTGGCCGGACAGATAGCTTACATCCTTCTAAGTTGGGAACTGCTGATTGAGGGCTCAGTGTCTGTTATTCTAAAAGTGTATTAGTTCTGGTTTAAGCACTTGGGCTTCAGGCCAGTTATTTTACATTAAGAAGGTTTGTGGTCTACACTCTTGTGGGAGGAGAGGCTGGACTCTGCCCTTCTGAGCTAGGAATTTCTGGTTAAAGGCTTATAGTGCCTGCATATTTGAACTGTTTCTTACTGAAATTGGTACACCTTGTTTGCTGTAGCATAGACTAGATTCAGGCCTGCTTAATTTAGCTTTGTTTGTATGCTTGTTGTTTGTTTGCTTGTTATTTCCCTGAAATGCTAATTCCACCTAAAACGCGGCTTTTCAGTGCTTCTGTGGATCCCTAGTGATATCTGCATTGCTTACTGTACTTATTTCCTTGTTTCACTTGAAAGAAAGTTACTGTTTGTCATTTTTGCATTTAAGTTACCTGTAACACATTGCATTTAAGTTACCTGGCACTTGCTCACTAAAGCAATTATATAAGTCAGCACTAAAAAATGAAAAGCACTACACCCTCACAAACTCCCCTTGAGTACCTTGTTCCGCATTGGCCCTTTTTTTCAATTATAAAGGAATTCCCAATACTATTCTAGCATGTCCAAAGGTCAGTTGTCAATCTCCTCTCCGGTCCAGCTGGTGAATCTGGGAATCTTGAGGCAATGTTACAACTGCCTCATGTACACAGACAACCCTCTACTCCTCCCAACAAATTCCAACACATGTGAGAGATGCAACCATATAGCCAAACTGGAGGCTAAGCTCTCTCAACTCAGTACTAGCGTAACCAGTCAGGAGGAGAAGGAAACCACACTCACTACAATTCCAGTCTCACATAGACTTACCACGACAGCAAACCAAACACATAAACACACAAAAACATACTTGGAGGCTCTAAATAATAATCTACCTAAGCAGCAAAGACCTCCAAAGCAGACACCCAAGCAACCGCTACCCCAAAACAAAATACGTGCAACACATAGCTCACAAAGCCAGTGTGCCGAACAGTCACAGCCCTTAAGGCTAAACAACACACCTGATACGCTTATAATAGGTGACTCTATCGTCAGGCACACTGACGTCCTGCTCACCAGGCTGACCAAGGAGAAGGTCACTGTGAGCTGCCTGTCAGGCGCTAGGATCCGTCACATAACACAAGCACTCAGATCACTCCAAGTCAAGTACAAATATGACTCAGTCATTGTCCATGCTGGTGTGAATGACCTGAGACATACCTCCCTGGACTACATGAAAAGAGACAGGCCGTTATGACCCTGACCTTGAGTAGCATCTTACCCTCACCAAGAATGATGCCACAATATGAAGACAAGATGATCAATTTCAATAATTGGCTTAAGTAATGGTGTCATTCAAAGGGGATCCAATGCCTGTCAGCCTGGGATGACATGCTTGACAAGCCACGATGCTTCACTAGGGACGGCTTGCACCTGTCACTCTTGGGCTTTTGGATATTGGCAAAGGCTCTTGCTACCCCCATAGTGCCTTTTTTAGGCAAGGCTCAAAAGACAAATCCACCTCCATAGGTATCACAAGGGATAAGAAACTAAGAGTAATGCTACTCAACGCCAGAAGTCTAAATCTCAAGATGCACATACTTGAAACTCTCCTTAGCATGGAGAACATCGATATCTGTGCAGTAACAGAAACCTGGTTCAAGGCTCCCGAGAGCACCACAGCACTACCAGGTTATACCTCATACCATGCTTTTCGGCCCCAAAACTTGGACCAAACCACAAAAGGAGGTGGGAGTATCAATATTCGTCAAAGATACCCACACCTCCAGGTTGGTGGCACAGCACGAAGCATCAGAGACTATCCATGTGCAACTAACAGTGGGTAAAACTGCCTTCCAGTTTATAGCCTACTACAGACCACCATCCCAAACACAAGAACCCCACTCAGCCTTCCTGAGAACACTGGAAAATATGAAGGGCTCTCCAAACACCATTATATTGGGCGACTTCAACTACCCAAACATAGACTGGGAGCATTACTCTAGCTCCAACACCCTAGCCCAAAAGTTCCTAGAATTTATAAACTCAAATGCTATGGAACAACTTGTTACCACTCCCACAAGAGGCCAAAACATACTGGACCTGATCATCACCAACATGGGGAATCTATGCTCCAGACCAGAAGTGTATCCCTCACTGGTAAGATCAGACCATAAACTAATCTCACTGGATATTCACATCCCGACCCCACCCCCTGCCCAGAAAACCACAGTGAAAACTTCTCTAAAGCAAATTTCACACTCCACAAAACTGAGGTGGAATCCTTCAAAGCCCCCGGGCCTGTGGAAAATACGGCCCAGACCACAGAATCCTTTATAAACGCATTCTATGAACACCTTCAGGAATGCATGGATCATGCAATCCCAAATAAAACCAAGACCCAATCCTCCAAAGGCAGACATCCTGTCTGGTGGACCCCAGTCATAAACAAACTATACAATAGAAGGAGGAAGCTACTACATGATACAGCAAAATCCCAAAAAGGGAAGGCATCTCTGATCAGTATTAGCAAAAAACTACGGGCACTCATAAAATCGTCTAAGGCCAGCTTCAAGAGAAAAATTGCACAGGACACTAAGAATAATCACAAGGCTTTCTTTAGTTATGTTAGGAACCTGGGTGGGAATTCCCAGATATGCTCAGAATTAGTCCAAAATGACAAAAAATACACTGAACCCACAGACATTGCCAACATCCTAGCTGACAGGTTCAGCACAAACTCCCCCCCCCCACCTAAAGGGCAAATATCAATCCCAGCAGAGTGCTGCCCCCCTGACATCTCAGATGCTCAGGTAAGAGCCGCCCTCTCCAAAGCAAAAAACACAGCATCAATGGGACCAGACGGTGTCCCGGGCTGCATCCTACATGAACTCCAAGAAGAGCTAAACCCAAACATAAAACTACTGTTCAATCTCAGCCTTACTACAGGATATGTACCCAAAGAGTGGCGTACAGCAACAGTGGTCCCTCTCCACAAAGGTGGTGCCTCAATGGATCCTGGAAACTATCGCCCCATAAGCCTGACTAGTTTGGTCTGCAAAGCTATGGAAAGGATCATCATGGACCTCATAAATAAAGATATTGGGGACCTACAGACACTGGATCCTACCCAGTTTGGCTTTGTTATGGGCAGATCCTGCCTCTTAAACCTGGTCAATTTCTTTGAAACAGTCACCAAGGCCATTGATGAGGGGAAGGTGGTCCACACACCCTACCTGGACCTCACAAAAGCCTTCGATACAATACCCCACTCGGGCATTATAGATAAGCTCACCAGCTTAAATATAAACCCCTATGTCACTAGATGGGTTGCAAACTGGCTCAAGGACAGAACCCACATGGTTAGAATTGCTGTAGCCATGTCAGATTCCAAACCAGTTACAAGTGGCATCCCACAAGGCTCAGTCCTGGGACCTCTCTTGTTTGATATATATTTCTCGGAGGTACAGGCTAACATGGAAGGACTGTGGCTGACCAAGTTCGCAGATGACTGCAAACTGGGTGCCATAATCGACTCTCCAGCCGACACAAGCATCCTACAAAAGGGCCTCATAGAAACAGACAACTAGTGCCAGATCCATGGCCTCAAGCTAAATGCCAAAAAGTGTATAGTCATCCCCTTTGGCAAAATCAAAGTGCCCACAAATTACCACATAGGTGGTAATCCATTAAGTACAGAAGAAGTAATTAGGGACCTGGGGACCCAAGTTGATAGCAATCTCTCATTTGACAACCACGTGGCCAAAGTGGTTAGAAAAACATTTTATATAGCCCACCTAATCATGAAGGGATTCACATCTAGATCAGGGGAGGTCATTGTGCCTCTTTACTCATCCCTCATCAGGCCCATAATTGAGTACAATGCCCCTTTTGGGATGTACCTTACCAGACACCTGCAGCAACTGGAAAGACCCCAAAAGTACCTCACCAAGAGGATCAAAGGGCTCAAACAGATGCCATATGCTGCCCGGTTAAAGAAACTCCAGCTCTACTCAGTGGCATACCGCCTGCTCAGAGGCGATCTGTGCCAGATGTATAAAGCCATGTCCAACTCAGAATTAATGGACATGCTGCACCTCAGAAAATCCAAATCCCATTGAGCTACGCGCTCGAGAGACTTGAACCTCAGCACTGAAATAAATAGGACATGCTGGAGGGACAAATTCATAACCCAGAGGCTCCCTTCACTCTGGAATAAAATCCCAGTCCAGGTTAGGCAGAGTCCCTCATTGACTCTCTTCAAGAGGAATCTTGATGAGTGGATGGGAGATCGTAGGTTTACCCCGGGTATCACTTCTGTGTCACTGTTAGACAGAGGCACAGTATACTAACCTCGAAAAAGGGCATAGCAAAATTAATTTAAAATGGGTGGCGAAAGCCAAACACACTCTGGCTAGGCTTATAAATGCCCTAGGGCAGATAGCCTAGTATGAACCTATGAACCTATGAACCTATAACATTTAACACAAATGTAATGGCATGGCTAGCTGAACAAGGTCAGGCATACATAAAAGTAGAAGAAAAATCAAAGACTGACATAAACATTTCAGTAAACAGCCCACTCTCTATTAGATGCTGTACATTACCCGCTGAAGATGTAACGATTCTGACAAGGGAAGACATCATATATAAAATGTCACAGTGTGTTAATAATAACACAAAAATAATAATAAATTCCACAGGGGAAGAAATGGGTATCATTTCTACCAATACTCTATTTGTATAAACAACACAGAAATACAAGGAAAAGGACCAGGGGTTAGAATACTTACCATTCTGGGTAACAAGCCAGTACTTCATATGGATCAAGTGGTAAAAATGCCATCTACTTGTACTATGATAGGACAGCAATACCAAAAAACAATATTGCACTTCAATATTACATTTCCAAGTTTTAAACAAACAGAATGCAGATTTAAAAGAGCCTGGTATGACACAATTTTAGGGGGAGTAGGAGCAGTAGTAGGAACCCTAAATGCTGTGGATATTGAAATTTTATAAAATAAACTAAAATTATTAGGACAAACATATCACAAATTGTACATTTGTAAGCCCAATGGAAGCACACCATTTGGTATGTACATAAATATACTGTATCAAGAGGGATTTTTATATTATTACAATGTATCATAAATAGACAGATTGCAATTTGATACTAATGTAAATATATTTGTAGATTGGACAAAATGTACTTTGCAGTCATTGTATGTTAAAATGCAACAAAATGAGTTACAGACAAAGCTAATGTTAAAAAATGAATACATGTGGTGACAACTATTCAGCAGGTGGATTCCGTCCACTAGCTGGATAAGACTGTTCATCGAACAGACTCAGTGTGTGCACAATTATTGCACTGGAAAAGTTATGTATTATAATGTGACAAAACAAACAGTAATGTATCAGTTGATGGTATTAACAATAATATTCTTGTCTACTTATAACGATACTGAACTTTGGTTACCTCAACTTGAAGGAAATTACATAGATATGGATAACAAAACGCACATGTTAAAACATTGTACAGAAACCATGAATGGTCTCATATGTCGGCAGCATTCTCCCATTTATGAACCATGTTTTTTTACAACATTCTGTAAATTTGTGCAAATGGACAATATTACCTTCAAATTTTAAAATGTTTGCCTAAGTGGCACCACAATTTGTATGTGTGGTTTCAAATAAACCAGTGTTAAAATATAAGCAAACACCCTTTGTGGGATGTATCAGCAATATCAACATTTAACCTAGGAAAATGAGACTTATGTGTTTTCTACCAGTACTAACAAAATGGCAAAATTTCAGTGGAAATATGAAATGATTCAGTTTCCTAACATTACCTTGTCCTTAGACAAGTTAAAAAAATAATACAAGACACAGACGATCTTAAAGCTTACTTGGATCATCGTAACCGCAGCATATTACAGCATGAAGTAAATAGTATAATAGTAAAAGACAAATTAGTAAAATTGGCTGAAAAAAATGGAAGCTGATACTGCCCATAATTGGTGGGACATATTCACAGGGTGGTCATCATCTGGAACCAAATTGTTAAATTGGTTAATACATCTGGTGTTGGTAGTTTTAGGGGTCATAATAATAATGACACCTTGGAATTGTTGTATATGCTGCAGGTTGCGAAGAGTTGGAATAACTCAGCAAGTCATGATTGTAAATATGAATAAAGTGGTAAATGCTGTAAATAGCGATGCTGATGAAACAAATGCAGTCTTTTCTTTAACAGAAGTTTAGTCCATTCCCTAAAATATAATAAGGGGGAACTGTAAGGGTACTTTTAATCTGTTTCATTTACTATATTCACTGTCTCTTTAAACTGTTGCTAGCATGATTGTTAGCTTGAAAAAGGACCTGCAAAAATAATATGAAATATAAAGGGTTAATTTAGAAATAGTATAAAATGCTAGAAATTAGAAAATAGTATGTGTGCTGGCAAATATATATATATATATATATATATATATATATATATATATATATATATATATAGCTTAATTAGATATTGGCATCCATGCGTAAAGGAGTATGTTATTGAGAAACAGAGTTTGTAAACATAGCTGTGCAGAGATGGTGGTTGGAAAGACATCAACAAGACAAAGATATGTAAAATCAAGCACTGAAACATCAAGCAAGGTAAAGCTGGAGCACTGAGTTTCAAATAATGAAAGAACATTGAGTTTCCCAGGACCACTGGGCTTCAGAAAACCAAGGACAATCATAAATTAGAAGAAACAAAGGAAGACAGTTATAAATCAGACTTTGAAAAAAACATCAGACAAAGACAAAATGATTGACCATCAGACAAGGACAAAATGATTGACTTCAACAATTGGCTAAGCTTCTGGTGTAATTCTAAAGGGATCCAGTATCTGTCTACCTGGGATGACATGGTTGACAGACCATGATGCTTTGCCAGAGATGGCCTGCACCTGTCACCCCTGGGATTCTGGATACTGGCTAAGGTTCTTGCCACCCATATAGTGCCTTTTTTAGGCAAGGTTTAAATGACAAATTCACCACCATAACAGGAACAGGCAAACAAAAACTGAGGGTGATGCTACTCAATGCTAGAAGTCTAAATCTCAAAATGCAATCACTCGAGGCACTCCTTAAAATGGAGAACATCAATATCTGTGCAGTGACTGAGACCTGGTTCAAGGCTCCATAGAGCACCCCTGCACTACCAGGCTATAACTCATACCACACTTTTCGGCCATGTAACCTGGAGCGGAACACCAAAGGTGGAGGTGTGTCCATATTCATTAAGGATATCCACACCTCCAGGCTAGTTGCTCAGCATAATGCAGCTGAGGTTATCCAAGGGCAACTAACTCTGGACAAAACTGCAATCCAAATTGTAGCTTGCTACAGATCCCCCACTAAGCCTCAGGATTCCCACTCATCTTTTCTTGATGTACTGGAAAATATTAGGGTTCAACCAAACACCCTAATAATGGGCGATTTCAACTACCCCACCATTAACTGGGAAAACTACTCATGTACCAACTCCTTTGCTCAATGCTTTCTGGAATTCATAAACTCCAATGCCCTGGATCAACTTATCCACACCCCCACCAGGGACAACAATATCCTGGATCTAGTCATTACCAACATGAGTGACCGGTGTTCCACACCTGAAGTCAACGCCTCATTGGTCCAATCCGACCATAAGCTAATTACCCTAGATATCCACATCCTGCCCCCACTCCCCATTAAGGAAACCATGGTAAAAAAGTTCTCCAAAGCCAACTTCATGCTTCTTAAGACAGAAGTGGTGAATTTCATAACACCCATGCAGACGGACAATACAGTTACGACTACTGAATCCTACACAATGGCAATTTATATACACTTACATGAGTGCATGGATCGTGCTATCCCAAACAGAACCAAGACGCTATTCTCCAAAAAAAGGAAGCCAATCTGGTGGTCCCCTGCCATAAACAAACTGTACAATGGAAGGAAGAAACTGTTGCAAAAGAGAGTAAAATCCCATGAGTGGAGGAGCTCCCTGGTCAGCCTCAGTAAGAAGCTGTGATTCCTGATAAAATCCTCCAAAGCTAGTTACGAAAACAAACTCGCCACTGATTCTAAAGACAACCACAAAGTATTCTATAGCTATGTCAAGAATCTCAATGGCAACACTCAGATCTGCTCTGGGTTACAGCACAATGGCACAAAATATACAGACCCAACTGATATTGCCAACATCCTGGCAGATAGGTTCAATGCTAACTTTACCCCTGTCTCACCCCCTAAAGAGCCCATCTCTATACCAGAAGAATGCAAAGTTCCTGTAATCATGGCTGCACAGGTAAAAACCACACTCTCCAAAGCCAAGAACACAGCATCCATGGGACCAGACAACATCCCAGGCTGCGTTCTATATGAACTACAGAACGAACTGGCACCTCACCTAAGTACCATGTTCAGTCATAGCCTCACCTAAGGCTTTGTGCCTGCTGAATGGCGCACAGTGACGGTTATCCCATTCCACAAGGGGGAGCCACTACGGACCCCAGGAACTACCACCCCATTAGCCTGATGAGCCTAGTCTGCAAGGCCATGGAATGTATCATCATGGAACTTATAAACAAAGACATTGGTAATCTCCAAAATCTGGACTACACCCAGTGCGGGTTTGTAAAAGGCAGATCATGTCTTCTAAACCTGATAGACTTCTTTGACGCAGTCACCAAAGCCGTAGACGAGGGTAAGGTGGTTCACACAGCCTATCTAGATCTTGCCAAGGCTTTTGACACCATCTCCCGCTCTGGAATTATAGATAAACTCACTAAACTAGGTATAAATCCCTATGTCATAAGATGGGTTGCCAGCTGGCTCACTGACAGAACCCACACTGTGAAAGTAGCAGACTCCAAATCCGACTTCAGACCAGTGACAAGTGGAGTACCACAGGGTTCAGTCCTGGGTCCTTTCCTGCTTGGTATCTACTTCTCTGAAGTACAGGCTAACCCAGAAGGTCTTTGGCTAACAAAGTTCGCAGATGACTGCAAACTAGGAGCCACAATTGAAACTCCTAATGATGTGGACATCCTACAAAAGGGCCTCACTGAGACAGATGCCTGGTGTCAAAGCCATGGCCTCAAGCTCAATGCCAAAAAGTGCATTGTCATTGCCTTTGGTAAAAACTCTTTACCCATGAACTGCAACATAGGCGGTAGTCTACTTAACACTGAAAGTGTGATAAGAGACCTTGGGACACAGGTGGACAGTAGTCTCTCCTTTGATAATCACATTGCCACAGTAGCCAGGAAATCCTTCTACATGGCACACCTCATCACAAAAGGTTTCTCATCCAGAAAAAAAGAGGTCATTGTTCCCCTCTACTCATCACTTATTAGACCCATTATAGAGTACAACACCCCTTTTGGTATGTACCTCACAAGACATCTACAACAACTGGAAAGGCCACAGAAATAGCACACAAAGAGGATTACCGGCCTCAAACAGATGCCCTACGCAGACCGTCTCAAAGAATTCCAGCTTTACTCCATCTCATATCACCTACTCAGAGGTGATCTCTGCCTAACATAGAAAGCTATGTCAAACCCAGAGCTGTTGGACATGCTCCACTTAAAGAAATCCCAATCCCTCCGAGCTACATGCTCTAGGGACCTAAACCTTGTCACCACAATAAACAGAATATGTGGGAGGGATAGATTCCTGTCTCAGAGACTTCCCATACTCTGGAACAAACTACCTATCTATATCAAACAAAGCTCCTCATTAGCACTCTTCAAGAAAAATCTTGATGACTGGATGAGAGATAGGAAATTCACCCCGGGGATCACTTCTGTGGCTCTGCTCGACAGGGACACAGGAAAATAATTTTCTTGGGTGGCAAAAGCCAGGGTACCTTTTTGGCTGGGCTTGTATAGGCCCCAGGGCCGATAGCCTAGTACCTACCTATGAACCTATAACTCTGTATAAATATGAATGTGTATAAACAAGCTTTGGGAATTTACCATAGAGAGCTGACAGTATTTGTGTTGCATGCTTGTAGATCCAAAAGCAGAATGAAAACAGTAAATTTTGCTAACTGAAGCAGTTGGTCTCAGTGTATTTATTGTACTTTGTACGATACAGTAGTAAAGTAGTTGGTCACAGTAAATAGCGGGTCTATATTAGAAGACAGAAGACGCAATCTTATCATTTTTAACTTTTTTAACTATTTTAATATTTTTACTATTTTATTCTTCATATTACATAATTTGACATGGCAGGAAATGATGTAATGATTGATTTTGAGATCTGGTGTTATTTAAATAGAGCTTAAAGATGTTTTCACTGACTCTGATGATGCTTTAATATTTTATCAGGTGAAAGCGCTTAGTCCGTGAATTTTCTATGTTAATTTGTGTTTTAATAGTGTGGAAACATTAAATTGAGTGCTTTTTCTTTACCACGGGCAGTGGTTTTCTTATTTTTCCATTATTTATGTTTTAAGTCATCTGTGTGGTGGTTTGGAGTAGCAGTATTAAAACATTTGTTTGTATGGCTTCAGATATGAAAATATCAGCATATGTTATAATCGCCCCATGCGTTTTTCTCCCCAGTGGATGCTGCATTTTTCTGTAGCACCGGTACAATAGTTGACTGAAGTAAGAACAGAACACACAGGCATTGACAGAAATGAGAAAACACAAAATTAATGTTGCCTATGAAATTAGTATAATTTAAGAAAGCATGTAACAGATCTGTTGTAGACTTCTAAAACAAATTGCCATATGTGAATCATTGTGTGATTCAAACATTTAAACATCTCTCATGAGGCAAACAGTCAAAAAAACACTTAAATGTTCCAATACATTTAATTGTGGCACTACAGCTGTAAGTAACCTCTTTTCATGTCTCTCTCTTGGCATTGGAAACTGAATGTCTGCATCTTCATAAGTCATGCATGAAATTGATAATACAATGGTTTCAGAATGATGCTTCCAAATATGGTGTATTACTTTGCGTAATTAGCATTTTACTATGATCTGCAATGAAAGAACATACAAGTAATTATGAATTGCACATTATAGACATTGAGTCTTTTTTGGGCTTGCTCCCAGTGAAGGGATAATTATTTTATTGCACATTTGTAGAAACATACATTGAAATTAAAGCAGTTAATTGATTGTGAATAAATACCAAAATTAATTCACTCAGATTCATGCACAATCCCTAATTCAGTGATATAGTTAATTCACACATAATTACACTTTAATTGAGTGAGATTGCCAAGAAGGTTTTTATTATCTTTACGAACTGTTACACTTGAAGTAGATTGTCAGATTACTGCAAATTCAGTTAAAATTGCTCTCTTTAACAAATGGTGAATGAGCGTTTGGCTTCAATCTGCAATGATGAAGGGCTAGAATATCATGGAAAGCATTTCATTATTACCACATTCTCAAAGATTTTTTTTTTAAATTGTTCACATTTTCTTTCAGACAAGCAACAGTTATATAAAATTCCACATAACAAAACGCATTAACTTTAAAATAACAAATTAATCAAGGTGAAAGATGAGTAGTGCCCGGCACTGTAAAACTATACAAAATTCAAGTGCTGTCTCACCCATCTAGGTTCAGTAGAATGTGGTACTGAAAGATATGAGTTATACAGACCTCACATTATGCTCACAGCTATGGTCCTATGCCTGTTCTCTTTAACATCTCTGCATTGCATTTAAGCTCTGAATATAACTATAGTACAAGTAGGAGGGTCTATTATTATTATTATTATATTATTATTATTATCCGCGGTGGTGGTGCTGCAGTAGCGTTGTCACCTCACAGCAAGACGTTGTCCCGTTCGATTCTCAGCTAGAGCATCTACTGTGGAGACATGCGTGAATGGGCATACCCCTTCATTGAAGGTTGTGCATTAGGGCCGGCAACTCAGCATGTAAAAATCAACTGCCAATCATTAGCGGACTGGAGTTTCGCTGTGGCGACCCCTAACCAGGAAAAGCCGAAAGACACAACAACAAGTAGGAGGGTCTATATCACCAATTTACCAAAGCTGCTCTTCACTGAACAGCAAATTTTAAGTAGGACAAACACAATAAATAAATAAATAAATAAATAAATAAAATTGAAAACCTCCCAAGGCAGGGGGGCTGTATCCCCCAACACGCCCTAACTAAATACACTAACTCCGAGATCGCACTACAGTGGGGACAAGGGCAAATTCCACACTGTGGCCAATTGCTGGTTTACCCTAGTTAAAATGTGCCATTCGATGAAGAGCAGCTTTGCTAAATAGGTGTTTGACAAATGACTATTCACTGAATAGCCATTTGATTAAATAATATAGACCACAAGTAGGAATGATTTACAGTCAAGAATATGATATAGCTTGAGAAATATGAATGTACCATAAATATACTTACTATCACAAAGTTTCCAGAAACTAGAAAATCACAGATATAATAGCAAGGAGTGAAATGTTATCTGTTGACACAGCTTCTCCACTTTCAGGCTGTATGTACAGTACTACCAGATACAGGATGGAAACAGGATAACTCATAAGTGAAACAGTATCTTGTGTGGGGGGTATGAAGACAAATGGATACATTTCAAGAGGAAAAGGTTATATTGTGCTGCAGGCTGAAGATTTGCAAAGTGTTAACCTTCCTGTGCATAGAATAAAATGTCAAAATAAATATATCTGAATACTGCACGCACACACACACACAAACCCACACACACACACACACACACACACACACACACACACACACACACACACACACACACACACATACACACACATAGTGCGTGTGTGTGTGTGTGTGTGTGTGTGTGTGTGTGTGTGTGTGTGTGTGTGTGTGTGTGTGTGTGTGTGTGTGTTTAATTGCAATAATATTTACATTATCCTGATGGCACATAGCATCATAGGAAAGTACTAGGCTAGCTGTTCTTACCAGCCATTTTAAGCCTATCCAGTTTCTACTTTTGTTGCTCAAATTAACCTATCCCATTTGGATAACGACTGGCCTTACCCATCCCTTTGTCGATAATTAAATATTACACCTAATGAGAATAACTGTGATCATACCATACATAATTTAAGGGAATCCATGCATGGGATAAAGCATTCTGGAGCTGCCTCTGTCCATTGGTAGTACAGGGAGGAGTTCTGGGGTAAATTTTCTGCTTCTCATCCATAGTTTTAAGTTGAGCTTGAATATGGACATGGATGAACTTTATTTTATGTGGATGGGGAGCCTGTTCCAGAGCAGTGCTATCCTCTGTGAGATATACCTGTCCCTCCAAATTGTTCTGTTGTTACAGAAGAGGTTTAGATCCCTAGACTAAGTATTTCTGATGCCATTTGACTTGCTAAGTCAAGGTGTACAAAACAGTGGTGTGACCAGTACTACTGCATGGTACAGAAACCTGACAGTAAAGGCAGAGCAGATGAGGAAGGTAGAGGTGATGGAGATAAAGTGCCTGAGACTGGTGATAGGGTGCACACTTTGGGAAAGATGGAGAAATGAAGAGATAAGATCAGAAGCCAAAGTATCTCCAACTGCAGAAAAGGTCAAAGAGAACAGATTCCAGTGGTTCATGCACATGTGTAGAAAAGAAGAAGGCAATCTGGTGAAGAAGATTTGAGGCAGACAGGAAGAAGGTAAGAGGAAACAAGGGCATCCAGCAAAGAGGTGGATGGATTGTGCAAGAGAATTCCTGCGACAGTCAGGCATGAGTGTCAAAGAAGGCAGGAGAGTGACATTGAATAGAGAGATATGGCAACAGTTGACACGACACCTCGACCCTGTGTAGAAAATGAGAAAAGGGGGGGTTATTGTTGATGATGATAATTAACTTGCTGATGTGCAGTAAATCCATCACCAATGGGTCAGAGGATGCCTTGTATGCCAGATAGAGGTCACCGCTTAGCAGTCTGTAGAATACCGAATATAGTGACAGAGCTTTGAATTGTTCCAAATATGCTATAAATATATACATGCTAGGTATATGATACAATACACATTTAACAAAAGTAGTCTAGGATGTGAGACCTGTGACTAGGAGTGGTTCAGCACTTGTGAATAAAGGCTTAATGAAAAAGTCGCTTTCTTCCGGCATCTCTGATGTATTCTAAGGGCTCCATGTGCCAGCCTGACGTACTTAGTAACTAGTCTCCTGCAGCTGCAGATCTAACACCTGATGAGTAAGCTTACCCTTCTGATGTATTCGCAACCACCGTCTGAGTCACAAACTCTTGGCTTAAATGCAGAACAATGCAGACAGACAGACAGTTTAGAGTAACCAGTCAGATAGAACATTTTTGAAAAATGAGAGAAAACTGATGCACCTGTACGAAACTCAGTTAAACAGGGGTATGTATATATTTATATATACTGGTGCACCTAGATTATCTGGTGATCCCCTGAACTTTAAATTGTGAAGCAAAAAAAAAAAGAATTTCTCTCCAAGTTGAGGACTAACAAAATAAAAAGTTCTCTCAAACAAAAGGGACTTGCAACATTTTAAATACCAGACATAAAGAATTTCAAGCTGTGCTTCAGCAGTAACAAATACAGTGGCGGCATTGGTTTCTGAATACTACTACTGCACTACTGCTCCACTGCCATTTGAGGGTTGTGTCCTTTAACACCTTCACCCTAGGGCAACTGAGACAATGCACCCACTTAGTGCCTGCACTCATGGTAGGCTGCTCCCCCTACCCCACCCTTAATACACTATCTGACATATATATATATATATATATATATATATATATATATATATATATATATATGTGTGTGTGTGTGTGTGTGTGTGTGTGTGTGTGCATATATATATATATATATATATATATATATATATATATATGTGTGTGTGTGTGTGTGTGTGTGTGTGTGTGTGTGTGTGTGTGTGTGTGTGTGTGTGTGTGTGTGTAGTAAATGGTGAGAGGTCACACAGGAAAGGCACTAATAATACAAGTTGCAGCAGCATTTTCTTTGAGGCTCCTCTCCACTGAAAGCCAAGTTGCTAGGCAACATGTTAATTCTCCTTCCAGGAGTATGTCACATTCTGAAGGTAGCACAAAGCTGCTAAAAAAGTACAAATATGTAAAGAAGTGCAGTGACCCTTTTTAGCCATGATCCAGGCCATTGACACACAAGAACAGTGGTTTGTACATACATATAGAATTATATTACCTCACAGCAATGTAGCTGAAATGAAAATAATATCTATATAACAGTGTGAATATCAAGAAAAGAGTTCTTTAAGAGATAGTTCATGTGAGAAAGAAAGAAAGCAACAAGCTGACACTGATCTTTCTTCCCTTTACTGGTACTGAACTAGGTGAGCTGAGCACTTGTAGAAAATTTTAGGCCTCAAAAGAAGTGCCACTGCACTTCTTTACATACACTGCTTGACAGAGGCACAGCAAAATAATAGGCATAGTTTTATTCAAACTAAAGGGGTGGCGAAAGCCAAATAACTATGGGCTAGGCTTATAAATGCCCTTGGGCAGATAGCCTAGTACGAACCTATGAACCTATGAACCTATAAAATGTAAATTCTTGGAAGGTAACATGAAGCAATGTGTAAGCAATGTGTGGATACTCTTTTGAAAGACACCACTTTATTTAATACTTGTGTTTATTTACTAAGATTTTCTCTAGCTGTGCAGGCCCAGAAAAAAATGTATAAGCCCAAGTGATCCGAAAAGGGCTGAATGGTTAATTCAATCCATTCTCTGCCCATTGTCAGATGGCTTCATGGTGGCTAACACATGCTTCACAAAGACAGGCAGTCACAAGACTGGTCAGCATGCAGTTCAGGTAGACTTCCTCCAAGTAAGAAAATTAGGGTCAAACCAGTGATTGCAAAGTCATCTTAATGAAACCATAAAGACCTGGTGATCCCGATCAGCTGGAAGCAATGATCGAGGAAGGCTCTAAGATCATCAAAAGCTTTGTTGAAGACCTGTAAAGTGACTTGAATGAAAGAACAGGAGGTCATGGAGGGTGTAGTACCTCAGGAAAAAGAAGAAATAACTGGAGTCAAAGCAGACGGGTAGCATCTCAAAACTGCATATATGAAGATAGTAGAAAAGATCTGTGGTCCCGGCACATGTGAAAATAAGGTACATAAGAAAAACCTGTGATCGTGGAATACAGAAGTGCAGGAACTTAAAAAAACAAAGAAGGAATGCAGAAAGAAGTGAGAGATAGATAAGTCAGACTTAGCTGAGCTAAAATACTGGCTGGTTAACAAAGATGCAGTTGCTATGGCAAAGAACAAGGCATCAGGCAGCCTCTGCCCACTTCTTTCAAGTAAATAAGCAGACGGCAAAAAGAAACTCTATCATGATGCAAAGTAATGACAGAAAGATAAAGAATATTGTTGATAGACACCATTCATAAGGGACACGGGCAACAGTCTGCTCATCAGTCCAGAAACAGATGGAAGAAGCACTTCAAGAAGCTTCTGAATGAAAAAAATTCCCACAGAAGCTGTGTTGCTGTATGCAGAGCGTATAATGAAATAGGAAGGAGAACCCACCATAGAAGTACAAAGTGAACTAGGAAAACAGAAGACAGGGATAGCAGCAGGCTCAGATCATGTCACAGCAGGTATGATTAGGCTGTTGGCTGTGTTAGGAGAGTATTGATGCCTGAGGGTAGTAATCATGGTCGGGATCGAGAGGTGTATCCCAGATGACTGGAGAAAAAGCATTCTAGTACCGGTCTACAAGGACAATAGGGCTACGCATCACTGCAGACAGTACAGAGGTATCTGACTCCTGACACACCCTGCATGAAAGTGCTGGAGAGGGTAATTGGTAAAATCTGCAGAAAAGTGGAAAGTAAAATGAGAGACAAGCAGGAGTAAGATGCAAGGCAACTGGTTTGATGACTGCAGTGAGAGACATAGCACAGAAGAAGCTGGAAATGAGGAAAGACTTCAGCTGGACACTTAAAGACATGGAGAAAACATATGACAAGGTCACAAGAAAGTTGACTCTGTCAGTCCATTGATGAGTCAGAGTTCTAGAAACATCAGTAGATTTAGTGCATTCTATGGACAAGGACCCAGAAACACAAGTACAAATAATGTTCAGACTCACAGATGGCTGCCCAGTGCGAGTGGGTGTACACCACGGTTCAACTTTGAGCCCACTCCTGCTAATACTGTTGAGGTACTACAACAGCAAACAGACTGAAGGGGACAGATAAACAAAGCTGCTTTATGCAGATGATGTGGCACTATACAAAAACTTTAATCAGGTATTTCAGCAAATGATAGGGTGTGGAATGTAAAACTGAAGGCATGTGAGAGAAAGCTGACTACAGGCAAGACAGATGTCATCACAGCAAAGTGGGGAAATTAAAATAATCTGAAAACTGAGACAGAAGGGAAAATAGTTGAACAGGTTAACAGCTTCAAGTATCTAGGAAGGTTTGTTGAAGATAAGGGAAATCTGAATGAGGTTTAATAGCCAGCAAACTGCTGTAAAGTGTCAGGAGTAGTGTATGACAGAAGAATGAAAAGCAAGTTGTACAAAATAGTGTGCTTCTGTGAGGCAACTCAGCTGGAGAAGCATTAGATGATGGAGATGAAGTGCCTGTAATGGGTAGAAGGATGCATACTGTGGGACAAATGAAAAAAATAGTACAACAGTGTGGAAACAATATTAGCCCCAGTTACATAAAAGGTCAAGGAGAACAAATTACAGTGATTCCATCACAAGTGCAGGCAGTAAAGGAGATTTGGGAGAATCAAGAAACAAGAAAAGACAAGAGAAGGTAAGGGCATGCAGGCTATCACAAACATGAAAATAGTATGGGAAACCCCAAACTGAACTCTTCAGACTAAGAAAAAAAAACATATTTGTGCCTTCCATCTTCCAGAACTGAGAAAAAATAAATACAATTCTGAAAAAGACTTTTTATTCTTGAAGAACACATGTCAATATAAAATACTGGTATTGAATCAGTGACTTGAAACATGGTGTCGTAAACAAGATTTAGTGTTTGTAGCCTGGAGTGAGATGTAAAACCAGTAAGAGTTGTTTGTTGCCAGTGGGCATTACCACTCTCCTGAAAAGGAGCTTTTCCTTCTTTGTCATTTTTTCTAACTATCTTTAAATAAAAAAAACACTCGAAGGCATGATTTTTTTAAATGAAGGTGAAAATGGCTTTGCCAAATGCCTGAAGTTGTACCAATAAATGGGTAATTTATATATTTTTTTCTATTGGGAGTATGTTATTTTCTGTACTAGCCCCTAATTTATTGTAAAGATCCAAAATGTCTAGCATAAATTCCAGGATATTTTTCCTTTCACTGTAGCCAGTGGTTCAAGCTGAGGTTTACTTCCTGTCTCCCATAGTCCTCTGTGGCAGAATTATTGTTACAGCACTTTTTCATCTATTTTACTAGTGTTTTTTTGAATGCCTCTTCAAATCAAATTTGTGTAATGTAGCCTGCAATTTAAACTTTGTATATTGTGCATCTATGTATAAAAATGTAGTAAGTAAAACACTGGTTAAACAATAGGATGCAATGTGTTAAGGAGGGAGGTAGCTATCTATCCTGAATGGGGTTTCCAATAGCGCCTTACAGGGCTTTATACAATGACCGATGTTTTGGATTGTTTTGCAGAGATCAAAAAGAGGGAAAAGGCTGTGGATAACCAACTATGCTGATGACTGCAAACTGGGAGTCATAATTACTTCAGTAAAAGCTGATATTCTTCAAGGTAGTCAACAGAAATACACTCTTGCTGGAGTAATAATAATAATCTTATCTTTATTGTCAGTAACTGCAGCATTATGACACTTGGTAAAAAAAGCATAAGCTATTAGTACAAAATATATGGTCTGATCATAAGATTGACACCACCATTAAAAATCTAGAGACAATGATTTAAGGTTAAGTTTACTTCCTGTTTTAGGCCACCCTTAGGAACACTTGTTTATACATCTACGACCTCCATTTTTACTGTTAGCGTTTTTTTAAATGTATTTTCAAGCCAAGCTTGTGTAATGCAGACAACATCGTAAACTTTGATATTTTTGCCTTTGTGAAGTCAGCAAAGCACATTCTATATCCATTTAATTCTAAAGTAAATGATTAGCCACTCCATGAAGATTATTTGGACACTTTATACTTGTACAACAGTGTTCAGTATGACAGGTCAAGTTGAAAGGAAGGCAGAAACTGAATAATTTATGTAGAAAAACTTTGTGTATAATGCATAAAAATAATGAAAACGTTAACTGTGGTTTGTTTCTTAATTACTAATGAATTTGTACCCGTGTCATTGTTTAAAATGCAATTTAATAAAAATGCTTTAAAATAAGTTGGTGTTTTATAATAGCATCCAAGAACTTAGTGTTATTTATTTGTTCCAGTATTGTGTTGTTGAAGGTGGTTGTAAGTAGCTGGGGAGTGACAGAGAGAGTAGCAGTAGGGGAAATGAGTACTATTTTAGTTTTCTTAGGGTTTGGTATTGATTGTGATTCAACAAGTCAGTTCTCCAGGTGGTTAAAAGCATTTTGGGTTTGTTTAGTACTTTTATGAGGATTGTGGTTGCTGTTAGCATATTGGACAATAAATGCTTGTGTACAGCTTTATGTAGGCCATTAGTAAATACGCTGAATAAAAGGGGGGCAAAGGATTAAACCTTGTGGGACACCTACAGTTACTGGGAGCAAATTGGAAAGTGATTCTATCCATTTCATAGATTGGCATCTGTTAGAAAGGTAGATTTTAAACTAGTTAATAGTGATTATGTTTAACTAGGTCACCCTGATAACAAGTAAGGAGGAAAAAAAAACTGTAGCAGAGGCCTTTGACTTGTCAATGAAGACAGATGGGGTCATGCTATTCTAGTTTAATTGCATGTTTATCTTGTTTAAAAAGGAGATTAGATAAATGGCAGTCCTATGATCAAGTCTGAATCCATGCCGACTAGAAGATATTACATTATTATTTGTGAGATGATGAGGAGTTGTTTGTCGATACAGAGGGGATAGGATCACAATTAGTCTAAAGTTTGAGATGCTATGCTCTGACCCACCTTTGTGGATATGAATAAGATTTTTCCAGAGTTGTAGAATCAACTGCTCACTAATGGTTCTGCTCATTAATGGTTCTGTTTATTGATACTGATACTGGCTCAGCTATGCCACGGGCAGTAGCTCTTAGGAACTCTGGAGGTAATTCATCTAGGGCAACAGTAGTTGGATATAGTTTTTATAATAGCTTTTTTATTTGATTTGGAAACACTGGTTATACATTGAAGTTGTCAATAAGTGATTTATTCATAGAAGATTGTGATTACATTATTTTGTTTGGTTTAAAAGAAATGTAATAGAGTGGTGAAAGTGTGAGTCCATAATGAATACAATGTTGTAGTTATTTCATCTTGAATGGGATTTTGTTGAATCTTTTTTCTTGGTTTTGTTAATGTGAGGACGCTTCCCAAAATAGTTTAGGATTATTATTAGAGTTACAGGCTTACTGTATCTTGCAATAATTTTTCTTTATGATTCTGACTGAACTTCACTTTGTTTTTCCTGAGAACACAGATGTTTTGGTAACAAGCTTATGTGGCTGCCGACTGCCATGTCTTCCAGACGTTCAAGGCTTTGTCTCTTTGTACCATAAGTTGTTTTGTTTCAGTAGTTAGATAAAGTTCTGAACATTTTATTTTATTTATTATTTAACATTTTTTACCTGGAAAGTCCGACTGGGACAGGGCCTATTTCCAGCAGAGGCCCAGGTAGAAGCACTCCAGATGTATGTCTTTGAAATCTTGAAGAAAATCAGAGCACCAGGAGGAAACCCATGTCAACATAGGGAGAACATGCAGATTCCTCACAGAAGAAACCCCAGCAGAGAAATGAATGGGAGAACCTGTTGCTGTGAGGTGAAAATGCTAACTGCTGCACCACTACATCACCCAATTTTATTTATTTATTTATTTATTTATTTATTTATTTATAATTGTTATTTTTTTGCATAGTGGAGTAGGGAGCTTAGGATGTTGAGCAACATCTCACTGAAGTAGCTAACTCCTAAATCTAGATAAAGACATGCTAGTGGGTGTCAGTTACATCGCTGGAGCAGAGTTATAAAGCTTGAGTCTAAGTACTGTTTTATACACCTGGTCCAGCAATATGATGTGTCTTTTGGTGTTCTTGTGTCAGTACAATGTAGGATGGGTGTGGTCACTACCTGTACATGGGAGAGTACCAGGCTTGCATAAGTACCTGTTATTATTTACTATTAGTATGTTATTGGCTGCCTTCTGTCAGTGACTACCCACATGCAAATCTGCTGTAGTAAGTAAAATCACTTCTGGTTCATAGTTTCTAACCATCAATGCATTCTCTTCAAAGACTGATCTTTTCAAGATAAATTACTTTTCTTTTCAAAGCGCATTAATACCAGTTTTGCTCAGACCACGTTGTCAGAAATTTACAGTCTATATTAATAATGATCACCATAAGGACATATTCAAGTCATTACAAGCATTCTGTTATAATAAATCAGCAAATCATTTACCATTATAATGCTGCACGTAAGGACAATGAAGAGATGTGACCTAACACTTGATTACTGTGGGACCTCAGTAATGGCATCCTGCACAGTTTTGCATTTTTTCTTATAGAGGGACTACAAGAACATGCCCTGTTTGTCTAATTGACACAGAGAATGACAGCTTTATCTCTAAAAAAGCACTTTTAGCACATGTATGGTGTTGGCATACTTTTAAACTGTACAGGTTTTCACAGAATGTGCAGATTTTTCCCTCATAGTTTTGGTCCGTTTTTCATAAAATTGTGGTTTTCTGACAAATTATTAAAATTAAAGTTAGAAAATAATAACAGACATTTGAGCTTCAGACTTCATACCCTCCAGAAAACTCATGTTAATGCAAAACTTGTTGTCCTATCAACTTTCTATGTTTGTAAGAGCAATATTTAAAAGTTGTCCCTATTTTTGGGCCTTTGTCCCACTTTTATATATGGCTTTGTCCAGATTTTTTGCATTAAGAGGTTGAAAGGTATGGGTGTTGGCCTTTCTGTACTGTTGTTTGACTGTGGAGTTGGAATATAAATATATATATATATATATATATATATATATATATATATATTAGGATGGTATGGAGATATTCTTCCACATGGGGGAAGGGAAGATGTTAGAGGACTTGCCTTCCAGCTGAAAAGGCTGAAAAAATTGTTTGCTGAAATTTGCTTTGGCTTGTGTCCCCTAACTGCTTGGGGCAGTAACCCTCTCTTGCCCCACCTTTGCTACTGTTTTGCCTACTAAACTTCTCATATATTTACCTTCCTACTCACAATTGCCCCACTGATTTTTGCCAGAAGCCTTCTGTGCAGGACCAAGTTGGAGGCTCTGCTGCAGTACAGATACACTGTATCTATAGAGCTAACTCTCTTTGCCTCATGGCTGACCGATTCAGAGAACTGGATCAGGTTAGTCTGGCAGGGCCTGTGTGCTGCAAATCTGAGCTGAAATCCACTGCACAACTTATTTTCCCGATAACCTTGTGAACCTTGAATTTGTACCATTTCCATCATTTTTCCAACCACTGAAATCCGAAGCTGTGGCTTGTACTTTGCTGGGCTGGGCTTTGTTCGATCTTTGCAAAAGGGTACTTCTGCTCACTTCCATTCCTCTGGGACCACCTTTCCCTAAAAGACCTGTTAAGCACTTCTACCAAGGGTTTCTTTTTTTAGGATCCCCAGAAAGATTCCAGGTGGACCTTGTACCTCATCTCACAAGACCCCCCTCCCCAGTATTCTTTCCAGTGTCTAAGTCATTATTTATTTGTCTATCTGTTTCCCCCTGCCCCTGATCTGCTTTCTTAGACTGGCACCCTACCTTGCATTTCTTTGAAAAACATTCTTGTATAATGTATTTAGAATATTTGCTTGTCCCTTGGCCTGCTCCCAGGCCTTCTTATCTTTTTCCCATCCCAAGCTAGTACCCTAGTTTCCCTCCCTGCACTCTTTTCTCATATATATAACTGAAGAAGGTCTTCTTTCCTAACCTAATGTCTTCTTTGAACCTTTTTCTCCATATCAACTTTCTCCTTTTGCCTCATTGATGCATTTCTGCTCTCTCTCCAGCTGCCACATACCACTCTCTCAAATGTCATTTACTTTTACCTTATGATTGCTCTTACCTTCTTAGTGAACCATACTGGCTTTGTTTTTCTTTGCTCTTGGTAACCTATTTTTAACCCTTTTCCACATCGCCTCTATATGGTTTCTCTTTAGTTCTTCCACAACTTTATTCTCATGCAACCTTTCCCAAATCTTTGATTAGAAAACCTCTATTCTGTGTTAATATGCTCTCCTCTAAATCTAGATCCTGGCCTTTGTGGCCTTCATGATTCCTACTACATAGCTAATTAGTCAATGTAAACCATGCTGCTGCTTGGTTGCTGTGACCTAACTTCTCCCTACACACACACACACACACACACACACACACACACACACACACACACACACACACACACACACAGCAGAGCACAAAACTGAATATTCTTCCTTTCATAGTTCTGTGTTCTGCCCTCACTCATTCAATAATGGGATGCAGGGCTTCTTTTACAGCCTTTTTCCTCCTTGCATGTTTCCTGGTTGTGTCCCAGACTAGACATCCCAAGTCCACAAATGTAGGGAGTGCTAATGTATTAACTTTCTATTCTTCCTGCATCCTTTATTACTAACAAATATTTAGTATATTGACCTCCTCTGTTACTTTCTGCTCTCGCCTTTCCCCATCTCCTCATCTTCTGTTGCCTGGATTCTTGTTCCAGGACTGATGTTGCTGTGCATCACTCCTGAGGTGCCCTCCTTTATATGAGATTTTAAACCTATCTGCCTGAACTGGGGGTAGCCACCCTGATATTAAAGCAGAAAAAGAATAGGGAAATGTCTACTGCGTATTTTCCAATTTGCCCCTAGTCTGTATGAATACTTCCTCAGATCTACCCTAAAAAAGACTATACTCTTAGTGGGACTAGACCAGTCAACGAAAGTGAATAAAGAGATACTAATTCACCATTCAACCCATTCCTGACCTTTACTGCCACTACTATACTTCATTGTCTACTCTGTCACCCCTGAACAGCCTGTACTCTGGCAACACCACATTCCTGCATTTGCTGTCAGTGGCTCAGATTTCCATTATGTCCACCACGTCAGTCTCACTCTTAACAGTAAGAGTTTCCAGCTCAGACATAGTTTTTCTTATGTTTCTTGCACTGCCAACAGTACCTTAACTTTATTCCCTTTTTCCTGTCATTTTCTGTCACCACCAGTTCTTCTTTCATTCCTGCCTTCCCAAGTTGCACATAGCTCTTGATATCTCTTAAACTTTGGGTATATATCTCTGTTTATATATTTATCAGTCTCCAGTCAGTCCCTTTGGTGCATCACCCCTACATATTTCCTTCATACCTTTCCTACCTGCCATCCACCTTCTCATGTTTGTTTTCTGTTCTCATGTTTTCCTTCCTGCTAAGTGATATTACTGGATCTAGATCATAATCTTGAAGAGGCATTTCAGTGTATGCCTCTTCATCGACACATACTGAATGAATGCACTAAACCACGATCATTCAAAACAGCGATTTCTTTCCCTGGGAAAGAAATCACTTGGCCGTCCATTTTAGTTTGCAATTTTCTCCACAGTAGAGCGATCTCAGAGTTGGTATATTTAGTCCCCCCACATTGGGGGGTGTGGGGGGTGAAGCCCCCACTTTGTTTTGTTTAAAGTGGTGTGTTTGTAGTTTGAGGGCAAGCAATTTCTTTCCAGAAATTGCTGTTCTGAACGATAGCGGTTTAGTGCATTCGTTCAGTATGTGTCGATGAAGAGGCATTAGCTGAAACGCCTCTTTAAGATTTTAATATAGACCCGATATTACTTCATTCCCTTCTCATGTTATTGTTTCTTTTCCCCTCCTACCTCCCTATCTTCCTTATTCTTCTGTATGCCGTTTCTGAGACTCCTCATCCTCTCCTCTTCAATTATTTCCTCCTTCTCACTTACTAATCAGTCTTTTCTCTTCCTTTACTTTATTCTGCCTTCCCTCTTGCATCTTTGCCAATTTACTACCCTGTTCCGAATTTCTTGAATATTCCCCTCCCCTTTTCTATTTCACTTTCACGGCATAATCATTTGAAAGTGTCTTACCATCCCAGTTTTAGCAACACTATTCCATGTGTCTGGAGAAGCCTAACCTATGAAACAATAATTTCAATGAAATAATATTATAATTAAAGGTTTATTTCACCGAACAAAGTTAGACATCAGTGGAGGGAGAATATCTACGTCAGTATAATCTGCTTCAACCTTAGAGTTGGTTTTCAAAGCTGGGAGATGCAGAGTGCCCTGTCTACTTTGTGTGTGTGTGTGTGGGGGGGGGGGGGTAGTGGGAGGTCTCAGAATGCTCATCTTTGTTTATTTTCACATATAATCAAATATTGCAATATCACTTTCCCTCACTTACTTTTTACTAAAGACTACATTCACTGAAATTTGTTTTGACAGAATGACCCACATACATTTATCCCTACTGAATAGCTCCTTATCCTCACAGAAACATGCTCTATTCCACCACTGTCATAGTTCCTTCCTTCCAACCCACACACTAGTCCAGGAGCCAAGCTGCCAAATCCTGAGCTTCCTTATATTTCTGGCCTTTGGTAAAGATGCTACATGTGGGAATTGAAACATATCCCCTACCTTATTCAGCCTCCTACGTATGTGCTTAGGTCTCTTCAATGCTCTTCGTGGGTCCCTCTCACCATCTCCTTAATGCCTTCAAGGAGGACTATACGTGGCATCCATCTCCATGTGCAATAAGCTTTGTCACTCCTTGCTCTATCTTGATGAAGGTTTGCCTGAGACAGTTTCTATCTTTACTAGTCTCATCCTTCTTTCACTACCTACTACCTAATGGGTCTAGTGACTATATCCTTACTGCGAGTTTTGTTCTACCCACTCTAAATCAAGCAACCATTGACTCCATTTCTACTACTCACCCTCCTGACTTCTGGCTCCTTCTGACCTTTCTTTATGCTTTCCTTTTTGCTATGTGTCTCACTCTTCATTCTTTTCCTGCATCCTTCCTGTTCTCCTTCTATTTTGGCCTCCTGTCTCACTATAGCCGGCTTTGCCTCCCATGCATAGCTGTCATCTCTGCCTGCCTCTTTCCCTTTTCTTTTGTTTCTGCTTCTACATTCCCTCTCTTCTGTTTGCCTTCTTGTTCTTCTACTACCTAATTTTTTTGTAATTTTTGTTTATCCTCATCCATATCTTCTGTTGGCTGTCCTTCTGTATACTGCACCTCTTGTCTTCACATCGGTAACTACCTCAGTCCATATCCAAGTATTAGTTGCCTGCTCGGTTCCTACCTTTCCACATTGTAGTCCGCCTGTTCTTCACTTGCTCCCCCTCCTTTTCATTCAGCTTCTTTTCCTTCTTACATAATCAAGCAGCTGCCTCCTTTACCTACCAAATAATTTCCTCAGGCTTCCTCAGTCTCCTGCAGACCTGTCATCCTCATCCACTCATAGTTCCCTAAGACAAAAACCTGCTCCATATCATGAACCCCTCAACTAGCTCTTTCATTCTTCTCTCCTTCAGTCTATCCCATTCCTGTCATTCTGCCATATCTTTCTACTTTTGGAATAATTTCTTTGGCTCATAAGCTGCACTTTCATCAACTTGCTCTGCAGAATCATTCAGTCTGTCTTCTCTGTACTGTTCTGTCCCTTTACCTACTTAATGTTCCCTCATCTTTCTTCCCCTTCTATACTCCACTAGATATTCTATTCTCTCACTTCATTCTTACCCAGCATTGGCCCACCATAATCTCAGTTAAAATTCAGTACTTGGATTAGGCAGCCTGTTTTTTTGATAATCAGATTGTTGACTGTTAATCCATCATTTCAAAATCACATTGACAGTGGAGAGATGATGTACCACTCTAAATTTATACAGTTCTCTTAAACATCTTTTATATGCTACAATACACTGGAAGTAAATGAAAGTTAAGTTAATAGTTTAGTTGTACAGTTTTACACAGACAGACACAGACACACATGTGCGCACCTTATGTATAAATATGGTGTAGATAGATTGAAAAACATATGGATAGTTGCGCATATGTGTGTGTGTTTATTTGTGCATATGTGTGAGTGTGTGTGTGTGTGTGTGTGTGTGTGTGTGTGTGTGTGTGTGTGTGTGTGTGTGTGTGTGTGTGTGTGTGTGTATACGTGTCCACATGTCTATGCCTGTCTGTTATCTAAAGAACTGTGAACAGAAGTTTGTGATATTGTTTAGTAGATGACATTAAAATATTCCAAATATAAAAAATAGATTATGAAGGCAAAATGGCTGTGGTTAGAAGCTGTAAGAGGTGGCCAAGGAATGACGGAGTGCAAAAAGAAATGGAGATAGAAAAAATATGTCAAGCTGAATGTAAAATTTCACAGAATAAGCAGGAGAGATAAGTAGGCATGTTTAAATGAGAAATTCAAAGGAGTGAAAGAAGACAGCAGAGTGTGAAAGACAGGATATCTTCTCAAGAAACTGATGATATTAAGGGAAACATTCAGATAAAAATGTGTATGACAAAAGACAAAAAATGTGAGCTGCCTTATGGAAGCAGAAGATACTTAGAAGAGATGTCAGAAATTAACAAAGAACCATGTAAGAAGTACCCACACATTACTAAGTAAAAATAACTCTACTCTATGTCTTCAAATTAATCTATGTATTATAACATTTTTTTTGTATAATTATGCTTTAAGTATGCAATACTACTACATTATATACTGTATATAATGTGTTGATACTTTATCTGTCTGTAACTATATGTCTATGTAACTATATGTGGAGCTTTTCTCCCCGGGCCTCCACTGAAAATGGGCACTTCTCAGGCCCAGTGGACTTTCCCAGTAATCAAATGCAATAAATAAATAAATACTGATACATATAATAGTATGCTATCTGATCTAGAGTCAGACATCTTGGAAAGTGAACTTAAATGGCACAAAGAAAGCCTTACTAATACGATGACAAAAAGAAGGGATGGAATTCATCTGAATTGCTTAAACACTGAGAAATCATTGCAGTGCTGCCTGGTATTTACCAGCAGTTTTGGAAAACACAGCACTGGCCATTACATTGGATAAGGTTCATTTGTATTCCTGTCCCCAAAAAGGGCAATGCTAGAGTGTTCAAATTATCAGACAATTGCATTTGTTTCACATGTTAGCAAGGTAATGCCAAAAATCATGCCACACTAGACTCCAGCAATATATGGTCCCAGAACTGTCATTGATTATGCTATAGTCTTTGACTGTTTGGATGATAGCAAACTGTGGCATTTCTTAGAAAAACGGGAGAGTACTGACTGGGTCATTTGCTTCCTGAGGAACCTCTATGCAGAACAGGACGCACTAGTTACAAATGAACATGGAATTAGTGATTAGTCCAAGTTTGGAAAAGGGGTCTGATGAGGCCATATATTGTCACTCTGCTTGTTCAAATTGTGTGCTGACTATATCATCTGAAATGTTGGCTTAATTTATTGATTTATTTGTTTATTTATTGATTGATTTGGTACTGGTAATATCAATTTTAGTGGAGGCCTGGGGTGAAAAACTCCATTTGCTTCCATTGCATTATATTTACATTTCTATTTACATTTATACACAAACAGTAGTTACTTTTCTATGTACATTTATACACGAAGAGCAGTTATATTTATACATACACATTCTAAGATTTTACAGAGACAGAAATCACTAAAGATAAAGCATAAGGACAACTTAGTGGGCTGTACAGGCAGCAGTTATGCATAAAAATTATTTTGTCATTTAAGTAAGAGGTTGAGAATATTATGTTTAAGGAGAGTATGTGGATAGTATTTTACAGTGAAAATGTTTATGTATATAAAAAGTTATGTATATAAAAGTTTATGTAAACTTTATTTAGATGAGTGAAATGCTGGAATCGACATTGCCGGCAGAAATATTAACAAGATCTAATATGCAGATGATTCCACAGTGATGTCTGAAAGTGAGGAACAGATGAAAAGCCTGTTGATGAAGCTGAAAGTATTAAGTATAAAAGCTGCTTGTTGCTTAATATAAAAAGAGTTAGAGGTAGTGATGGATTTTATTTTCCTGGGACAAGAATCTTTGCAGGTGGTGATTGCAGCCATTCATTTAAAATATGCTTACTTTTAGGAAGGAAAGCTATGGTTAATCTGGATAAGATTTTAAGGAACAAAGATATTGCACTATCAACAAAGGGCCATATAATCAGAGAAGTTTACTATGGTTTTTAGCAATCATAACAATTTTGAATTGCTAAACTATGCAACCAGAAGGTTGCAAGATGAGAATGCTTATGCCCACTTGTTCGAACACCTGGACTTGCCCCCCCCCCCCCCCTTGGGACCCATGTTCACACTTGTTCCTGTGTCCATGCTTGTCCTAAGATTCAATGTTCGACATTCTTTGAGCAAGTGGTAGTCAGCATTCTCATCTTGCGATCTGATCACGTGATTTAGCAATTCAAAACCGTTATGATCACTAAAACCATAGTAAACTATCAGAGCTATGGTTTGCCCTGTAATAACATGTGGTTGTGACAATTGGACTAAATGGAAGTCTATGTGCTGGAAAACTGATGCTTCTGAACTGTGGTGTTGAAGAAAACTAAGAGAATTCCATGGTCGGCATGAAGATCAAATCAGTAAGTATTTAAGGAAATAAATCCAGATTGGTCACTGGAAGGCCTAATACTAAAACTAAAACACAAATACTTTAGTCACATAATGCAAAGACAGGATTCACTAGGAATTACATTGATGGTGGGAAACATCAAAAGCAAAATAAGAAGATGGGAGTAGTGGCTAAGATGGATATACATCATTATTGAAGCAATGAATATGAATTTGCAAAAATTTACTGAAGCAGTACTTGACAGACAGGCCTGGCATGCTGAAGTCCTTGAAGTCATGAAGAATCATAATTGACTAAACAACTAAACATGGGCCTAACACTTAACTGCTTAGTATGGATATTTCTTTAGTGTTTGTTATTGTGCTGCACAATCACATTGTTCAGGATTGTTGTGAAGCATATTATTTATATATGGTAACAGATTAGAAGGACTGACCCACAATTAGCTATTTAAACAGCACAGGCATTCTGCAAGAATAAAGCATGATGATAAATATGGCATCCAACCTGGATCTGTGGGAAAGTCCTGACTGTAACATTAATAACCATACCTAATTTATCAGCTGGAAGAACTAGGCACAAGATGGTGGGAGTGAGTGGCTTTCACTGACTCGCCCATTCTTGGGGGTAGGACTTGTTAGTCTCCATTGTTACAATGTCTCCCATTCAGGTGGAGACCTGCATGACACCATTAGCAATAGGAGCAGGAATGTGGGTTTGATAGTCCTCCTGCTGTGTGACTGTGGGGTGAGGGACTACGTATATAGCAGGCTGAGGGCATAGAACACCCCCACCATGATATAAGTACCCATGTAAGCCACCAGTGGTGGGGTTAGGGACAAAACAGAAGCACCCCTCATAGCCACCATACTGCAGATTATTCTCTACCCAATGATAGGAAGAATGAATGGACAGTGACAACAATTCAGTGGTCAGCAGGTTGAGGGATCAGACAAATGACCCAGAAGAAAAGAATTAAAATAACACCTAGTGTGAGCAAACAGTTATATATATAAAAGGCAATGAGCAGAGCAGTTTTACAATGGTATTATGTGACAGACACATAAAATGATAAGATATGATGTTATGTTATATTATATGGTAGTCATGCATTCATCTTCTTATACTTGCTGTATCCTGCTATAGGTGACTGGAAAGTTCTAGCCCAAAATATGGAGTAAGGTAGGGAACCAGTCATGGATAGGATGCCAGTCCATCTTAGGATCTCAGAAATATAATATAATATAATATAATATAATATAATATAATATAATATAATATAATATAATATAATAATTGATAAATTGTAATATAATATAATATAATATAATAACTGCTATATGCATTACTGAAGAAGGACTATAAATAGGCCTTATCTACTTCTACACTGCGCCTACAGATAGGTGTACAGGATAATTTTATGACAAATTACTATACATTCTATATCTAGCCTAAATAGATCCCTCACCCCAGTCACTGACTTCAAAAGATTAAAATCCCTCTCATCCATCAAATGGCATTCAAGCCCATTCATTACTACTTGTAGGAACAAGGTCTGAATGGCAAAGCCCTATTATCACCACAATTCAGGGAGGTGATGGCTTTTCAAGTTATGACCTAATGGCATTCCACATCTCCTTAACACAAAGCATACACTGACATCAGTGGAGGAAGCACATGTTTCCCAGTGAATGCTAAGCAGTGTCCCTAGTAATATGTCCCCCATGCTACGGCTGCTGTAGTTTCCACCAGCTAACTGCTTGCAAGGCCAAAACTCCACCTTGCCAAGAGAGAGAGAGAGAGATGACCTATAGCTGTTTAGTCCTCCCCACAGCCAGCCTTTGAGTACTCAGTGTACTAATTAAACTTTGGAAACAAGCAGGAACTTTAATTCTATATCAGCTAAACCTACTGAAAAAAGGTTATTATATGAGGCATTTGCACGAGGAATTGCCATGACTCATTTTGTTTGATATGTTGGTTACATATCAGTTACTAATATTGATCTTTAATTTAAATAATTTGTATTAATCTAAAATAGTCTCTATATTTTAGAAATGCTAATTTATCTTGTATTCACATCTTGCATTCGTGATGAACAAAGGTATAGAGTTACAATTGTCTTAACTTCTTGATACAGTAACTATGAAGATCTGTTAATGTTAAACTGCCTTTAAGTGAAAACATGTCTGTGTCTTACCTATAGTTCATTCTTCATTTGATTCACATCCATTTTATTAGGGGTGTACTTATATTTTTATAAGCTGCCATATTGCTTGCTATTATACTGTCTAGGGATGTTTGAAAACAGATTTATAATTTCATGGTCTCATTCCACATGTGCTCCAGTCACTATTGATTGCAGAGTTCTGCAGGGAGCTTAGCACTCAGGAGGCCCAACAAATTCTATTTTATTCTACTTTCCTGAACAATGTACTTTATGTTTTGTTGAATTATTAACTTATGAAACTGTTTGTGGCAGATGCAGTTTGCATTATAAATAAGTTGAGGGGGTTGAGTGAGGTTAAACTCAGAAGAGGGCTTGTTCATTCTCCCATTTTTAATAAATTATTTATTCACAAACACAATAAAGTATTACTGGTTCATGGCAGGTCACCTACCTGCTTCAGCAACTAAAGTGCCTTTTTCTCAAAAGCACAATATTAAACCTTAGAGAAAAATTTATTTTATGTGTTCATTAAAAGTGTCATCAATAAACAACATAAGCAAGATACAAATTTGTTTTAATAGTTGTATCATTATGAAAGTAATTTTGATTCACTGCTTACCAGTTCTATACTTAATATATTAACAAACAGACTGTTTCAGTAAACGACTGATGAAAATGTAAGTATTAATACAATTAACAGATTTGCTGGCATGTGCTACCTCTTGTAAGTTTCCATTTACTGTTTATTTTGGTCTTTTATGTCTTTACTATATGGTGCTTTGTAGTAATGACCTTATTAAATGAAGAGTGGAGTTTAAAACCAACTTAGTCCTTCTACATAGGCTCCTCATCAGTTGCTTAAGGTGAATATCTCAGAAGATAATGACTAAGTCACGGTTACTCTCTTAATTTCTCCAAATCTTTTGGGTTTCTAATACTATGACAGGAATGGACCCCATTCCTAAGTCAAAGTACAATTAAAGTTCATGAAAATAGTATTGTTTCAGTCTTTGATGTCAGCCAAAAGTGTTGTTCACAGCACCCGCAATGTGCCCAGTAATGACTCCTTCTGCAGTTGGTATGCAGATACATATATTGGTAGCATATCTAAATACAATTGTAGATTATTTTTTATAAGACCCATTGCTCCTACTACTATTGGAACTGTCTGGGTATCTTCCTTCCACATTGCTCTAATTTCTGCCTGCAAATCCTGATATTTTATGACCTTGTGTTTCTCTGTATACAAGACACTGTAGTCACTGGGTGTGACAATTTCATTGATCAATGCTACTTTTGTCTTCTTTTCTTGGACTACTATACCTGGTTTTCTAGCACTGTTGATAATGGATGATCCCATTTGATGTAGACATTTTCATTTTCAATTATGCTTTGTGGCTCATGTTTAAAGGGTTTTTCAGCCACTTCAATACCATAATGTTTGCACAATCCCCAGTGCAACAGTCTTGATGCATTATTATGCCTTTCAAGTATACAGTCCTTCTGCCATTAGTATGTCGCAACCAGCAACGAGGAGTGCAACTGTTTCCAATTCGGTTTTACAAAACCTACATTTGTCTGTTTCTCCCACATGTTCAATGGACTTTGTAAACCAATGTATATGCAGCCCACTGCCTTTCATCTCTTAGTTTGAATTTGCCTCTCCTTAACCATTCCTGTGTTCATTCCTGATCAACATGAATTTTTTCCAGAAGTTTTCTATACTTGCAACTATATTTATAAATTTTCCACATTTCTTGCTTTCTCATCTGGTCCTTCACCTTATATTATTTCCTTTGTTTTTTGACACATTCATTTGCTTCCTGATTTTTATCTACTTCTGGTTTGATTTCCATTCCTGCTTGATGTCAATATGCTTCTACTAGATTAAGCAGAGAAGTCATCTTAGATTTATTCCCGTCATGTTTCAAAACTTTCACTACATTTGGGTCATGTGAGGTCAGCAGATATGTGTGGAGTCCCACAGTTGCACATCTATACATGTAATCAATTTCAAGGAGGCCCATCCTTCCTTTGGAACAGGGAATATATAATCTTGGTATGTACTTATTTTTATAAATCATTTAGTGAGCATGTAGCATCCTTTTTTGTTTTCCTACCTAATCTATCCAACACATTTTGGGGTTAGTCAATCACTCCAAAACTGTAAGTTAGAACAGGAAGAGCAAATTGGTTTATAGTTTGGATTTTGTTCCTAGATGTCAGTGCTGTTTTCAGGATTAATTTAAGTCTTCTGAAGTATTCCTAATTAAGTTTTATTTGCATTTGTTCATATTTTGTTGTTGATCCTTCATAAATTCCAAAATATTTATACACTTCTTCTTGCTCAAATTCTTTTATATCACATTCTTGTCCCAAACTGTTTTTCTGGTGCTGCAGTTTTCCTGCTTTAAAGGTTGCTTTTGAACATTAATCAAGGCCAAATCACATTCTTATATCATCTGAAAAAGTTTTCACAACTTGCAATTTTGCTTTCAGTTCCTCATCTGATGAGCTATACAGTTTTAAATCATCGACAAAGAGAAGATGAGAAGTCTTTACATTTTGTTGTTTTCTAAGAGCCAAATTATAGCCTTGGCCTAAGCTGTCTAGTAGACAGCTTAATGGGTTAAGGGCAAGACAAAATAGCAGTGGTGAGAAAGAGTCACCCTGGAATATCCCCCTTTGAATTTTTATCCCTGGGATAATAATTTGTCCTTTATCATGGCTTAATTGCAAAGTGGTCTGCCACTGTTTCATGGTCACTGTAATATAGTCAATCAGTGTAGGGTGTATCTTATACATTTTTAAGTACCCTTTTATCCATGAATGTGGGATACTATCAAATGCTTTTTTGTAGTCCATCTATGCCATAATTAGATTCCTCCCCTTTTTACAGTTCTCCACTATAACTTTATTTAACAATAAATGATCCTTTGTTCCATATGACTTTCTTTTATTGCCCTTTTGTTCTACTGCCATAATCAGTTTTCTTCTAAATGACTATAAACTCTGTCTGTATCAATTCCCATGTATAGTTAATATGTCATCGGAAGGCAAGTTATTGGTCTATAATTTTTAGGGTAGCTTGCAGGTTGACTCTGAGTAGGACCAAAATCTTAGACATTAACCAGGTTAATGTCTGTTTGGGGTGTGCATATAAATAGTTCCTACTCATGGCTAAATCTTCATGCAAAGATGTTAATACTTTCAGCCAAAAGTTAGGCACTGCATCTGGACCTGGGGTTTTCCAATTAGATGCTTTTCTTAACTTTGTTTCAACCTATCTGGCTGTTACATCATCCCATTTCATATCCTGTACCTTTAAGCTTCTTGTTCTTTCTTTAACTTCTTCTATCCATTTTTCATCTTTGTTATGTTCCACAGGATCTTTATAGTTAACTTCTCCAAAATGTATCTATTTCTTCCTTTTTTGGTGGTCTTTCAATTCCTTTTACTTTGTTTCCGAATTCTCCATAAACCTTTTTTGGGTCATCAATGAATTGCTTATTTTGTACTTTTCCTTTATATTTATCTTCGTATCTTCTCAGGTTTTCCACCTGCACTGAAATTTTTAGTTTGTTATTTGCGGTAGTGCATGATAGATCCTGGTCTGTTCTAATACTGTGCATTGCTTTTATCACATCTATTTTTCTTAGTATTTTTGTTGATCTGTTCCCTCTCCTATAGTCTTTTAACAGTGACACTTCTTGCCTTAACTGATTTATAGTTTTCTCTATTCGATACTTTCATGATGGTATTCGATTTCTCCCCTTCCTTTCACTACCCTGTGTTCTTGTGGTAGAACTTTATCATTTATTAATTTAGCTTCACATTAATATATCCTGTTTACTTCTGTTATATTACATGGATCTCTATGAACAGTCCTAATTACTGCGTTCATTTGTTTTATCAGACTTTTGACTTTTTGGGTTTTATTAACCATCTCCAGTTTATTTCTTTCATTGATCTTGATATAATTGTCTGGGTCTAATTTGTTTGATAGAAACCATACTTCACTGAAACTCATTTTGTCGAAGCCTAATTTCACTGAAAATGAATTGCCTGAGTACAATTCACTGAAAGCTCACTTCACTGAAATCTCATTTTACTGAAACTCATTTCATCTAAACAGGTATATGCCCTGTTCTCCACTATAGTGCAATCCTGGAGTTAGTATACATAGTTGCGGGTGTGGGGAGGCACAGCCCCCCACATAGTTTAGGTATATATATATTATTTTCTGGAAAGAGTTATTCATTTGACTTGTAAGAATCTATGTCTATGGTTTACAACATTTAAAATAGTTGGGGGGGCTACACCCACCACACCCACCAATGTGGGGGGCTGTGCCCCCACCCCCTTACTATATATGCTAACTCCAGGATCACACTACAGTGGGGAGCAGAGCATATACCTGTTTAGACAAAATATGATATTATCATATCGAAAGATACTAGGATTCTGACAGAAGAAGAAAGATTACAAGCTGAAGTTCTGTAGGGTGGAACAATTATTTGGATTATGGGAAAATGCATGTTCAGGTATAGGTGTATTATTTAAAGAAGATATCAAAATCTTAGACTTTACAATAGTTGCATTAGGAAGAATAACAACATTAGACTCAAGATGGAAGAATAAGGTTTTTAGAAGTATTGCATTATACACATATGTTAACAAGAAAGAAAGTGAAATAATGTTTAAAAAATTCTAAATTACAGCAAGTAGGTGATAATATGGATATAATATTAGTGGGAGATTTTTAATTGAAATTTAAAAATAAGAAAGAAAAATAGCAATGATGTTAAAATGATACATGGAATAATGAAAAGTGGAAAGTTATACATATGGGATAACAGACACTGGACTTATAGAAGAGGAGAAATTAAAATGGAACTTGACTATTTCTTGCTATCAGATAACTTAAAAATATTGCAAAAAGGGGTAAAAAAGAGGTTCTTTGGATCATATAGGTATATGAATAATGATATATGAGAAAGACGAATATATAAAAATAGGCAAAGGTGTTAAAAGGTTTAATGAAAAAGACTTAAATAAAGACGATAAAAAAGAAATAGATAAATTATGGAAAGAATATACAAATATGAGAATATTTTATGAAAGAGGACAAGATGGTGGATAAGTTTTAAAGAAAAATACAAAAAGTGCTTTTTTTTGGAATGTAAAGTTAAAAAGAAAAGACTAGACAAATTAAGATATAAATAAGTGAGTCAAGAAGTGTTTAAGAAAATATTAAGAGATAAGAGAATCTTCTCTGAAAAAGAAAAAGAAATATATGATACAAACCAAGAAAAGATTAAAAGACTGTTATATAAACAAATATATTGTTTACAAGAAAGAAAAGAAAAAGAAGTAGCACCTTACTTGAATAAATTAATAAAAAAGAACAAAAGAATAGTAAGAGAATTAAAGAATAATGAAGGAGTAAAGATAATAACACAAGACAGAATATCTGAGGTGATTAAAAAGCATCTAGAAAAAATATAAAATGTGAAAGAGCTAAATGAAACATTAAAGATGTTAATATGGATACAGGTACAGGATTGGATGGTATTCAATATCATATTTACAATGATATGGAAAACTGGCAAAAAAATCCTTTTTGTGCAGGTACTAAATGAATGGTTAAGGAAAAAGTATAGTAGATAAACATATATGTAAGGGAATCTTGAAATGTATATGGGAAAAAAGGAGGATAAAGATGATATAAAAAATGGAGACCAATAGTATTGAATAATACAGATTCTAAGATATTTATGAGAATATTAACTAAAAAACTAACGAATACAGTAGATAATTTGCTCAAGCAAACAAATTTTGGTAGAAAAGGGAAAGGAAGTCAAGAATTGCAATGGATAGCAAAAGAAGTAATAGACAATATTGTAAATAAAAAGGTAGAAGCAAAAATTATGTTAGGAGATCTAAGAAAGGCATTTGATAAAATATAATATGAAGTTTTAGGGTCTATATTATAAGCATGAAAAGACTAAACCACGAACACTCACGAGCAAAAATGCCAGAAATCGAAAGTGTGATTGTGGGGTCATATTACAGTGAGGAGTAGGATATCTGCCCTTTCCTCACTGTAGTGCGACCTCAGAGTTAGAATATATAGTTAGCGGAGGTGGGGGGGTGCAGACCTCCACAATAGGAAGTTCGATTACCGGCATTTTCACTCATGTGAGCGTTCACAGTTTTGTCTTTTCATGCTTATAATATAGACCCGAAGTTCTATGGTATATACTAGTGGCTTATAGCATAATATATACATGATAGAATAAAGTAATTAAGTCCATATATGAAAAAAATAATATAGGAATAATTTTAAATGACTGGCTAAGTGAAGAAATCAAAATAGAATGTGGAATAAAACAAGGATGTCCAGCAAGCAGTATCATATTTGCTTTAGTTATGAATGTAATTGTTAATAAAGTCAATAGAACATTAAAAACAGTAGGATATAAGATAACAGATGAAATATGTTTACCAATAATACTTACATATACAGATAATATACTATTAATCATTAAAAATTAAGAAGGGATGGATGAGACAATTAAAAAGCTAATGAAAGAGTTAAAGACAATTGTCTTATGTATAAACAAGGATAAAAGTAAAGGTTTAGGATTCATGGGAAATATAGGAAATATACAGTTAATAGAGAGACTATAGATATATTAGGAATAGTATTTGGAAAAACTGAATATATTAAAAAACAATGGGAAAAAATTGTTCAGGAAATAAAAGACATATGCATATTTTTGAAATTATATAAGCTATTGTACAAGAAAAAAGTATATTTGATAAATTCTATTTTACTAAGCAAGTTAGCATATGTAGCAAGTACATATATGATGCCAACTAATTATGAAAAATATATAATGTCTATTATATTTTCATGTATATGGGGCTGAATCCAGTGTGAATTGTAGGTGTATTATTTAAAGAAGATATCAAAATCTTAGACTTTACAATAGTTGCATTAGGAAGAATAACAACATTAGACTCAAGATGGAAGAATAAGGTTTTTAGAAGTATTGCATTATATACATATGTTAACAAGAAAGAAAGTGAAATAATGTTTAAAAAATTCTAAATTACAGCAAGTAGGTGATAATATGGATATAATATTAGTGGGAGATTTTTCATTGAAATTTAAAAATAAGAAAGAAAAATAGCAATGATGTTAAAATGATACATGGAATAATGAAAAGTGGAAAGTTATACATATGGGATAACAGACACTGGACTTATAGAAGAGGAGAAATTAAAATGGAACTTGACTATTTCTTGTTATCAGATAACTTAAAAATATTGCAAAAAGGGGTAAAAAAGAGGTTCTTTGGATCATATAGGTATATGAATAATGATATATGAGAAAGAAGAATATATAAAAATAGGCAAATGTGTTAAAAGGTTTAATGAAAAAGACTTAAATAAAGACGATAAAAAAGAAATAGATAAATTATGGAAAGAATATACAGATATGAGAATATTTTATGAAAGAGGACAAGATGGTGGATAAGTTTTAAAGAAAAATACAAAAAGTGCTTTTTTTGGAATGTAAAGTTAAAAAGAAAAGAATAGACAAATTAAGATATAAATAAGTGAGTCAAGAAGTGTTTAAGAAAATATTAAGAGATAAGAGAATATTCTCTGAGAAAGAAAAATAAATATATGATACAAACCAAGAAAAGATTAAAATACTGCTATATAAACAAATATATTGTTTACAAGGAAGAAAAGAAAAAGAAGTAACACCTTACTTGAATAAATTAATAAAAAAGAACAAAAGAATAGTAAGAGAATTAAAGAATAATGAAGGAGTAAAGATAATAACACAAGACAGAATATCTGAGGTGATTAAAAAGCATCTAGAAAAAATATAAAATGTGAAAGAGCTAAATGAAACATTAAAGATATTAATATGGATACAGGTACAGGATTGGATGGTATTCAATATCATATTTACAATGATATGGAAAACTGGCAAAAAAATCCTTTTTGTGCAGGTACTAAATGAATGGTTAAGGAAAAAAGTATAGTAGATAAACATATATGTAAGGGAATCTTGAAATGTATATGGAAAAAAGGAGGATAAAGATGATATAAAAAATGGAGACCAATAGTATTGAATAATACAGATTCTAAGATATTTATGAGAATATTAACTAAAACACTAACAAATAATGTAGATAAGTTGCTCAAGCAAACAAATTTTGGTAGAAAAGGGAAAGAAAGTCAAGAATTACAATGGATAGCAAAAGAAGTAATAGACAATATTGTAAATAAAAAGGTAGAAGCAAAAATTATGGTAGGAGATCTAAGAAAGGCATTTGATAAAATATAATATGAAGTTTTAGGGTCTATATTATAAGCATGAAAAGACTAAACCACGAACGCTCACATGAGCAAAAATGCCAGAAATTGAAAGTGTGATTGTGGGGTCATGTTACAGTGAGGAGTAGGATATTTGCCCTTTCCTCTCTGTAGTGTGACCTCAGAGTTAAAA
Source organism: Protopterus annectens (assembly GCF_019279795.1). NCBI lineage: Eukaryota > Metazoa > Chordata > Ceratodontiformes > Protopteridae > Protopterus > Protopterus annectens. Next base: position 1,414,811,802 of record NC_056728.1, on the reverse strand, counting down.
TATATAGTTAGCGGAGGTGGGGGGGGGTGCAGACCTCCACAATAGTAAGTTCGATTACCGGCATTTTCACTCATGTGAACGTTCACAGTTTTGTCTTTTCATGCTTATAATATAGACCCGAAGTTCTATGGTATATACTAGTGGCTTATAGCATAATATATACATGATAGAATAAAGTAATTAAGTCCATAAATGAAAAAAATAATATAGGAATAATTTTAAATGGCTGGCTAAGTGAAGAAATCAAAATAAAATGTGGAATAAAACAAGGATGTCCAGCAAGCAGTATCATATTTGCTTTAGTTATGAATGTAATTGTTAATAAAGTCAATAGAACATTAAAAACAGTAGGATATAAGATAACAGATGAAATATGTTTACCAATAATACTTACATATACAGATAATATAGTATTAATCATTAAAAATAAAGAAGGGATGGATGAGACAATTAAAAAGTTAATGTAACTGTAATCCGACCTCAGAGTTAGAATATATAGTTAGCGGAGGTGGGGGGTGCAGCCCTCCACAATAGTAAGTTTGATTACCGGCATTTTCACTCATGTGAGCGTTCGCAGTTTTGTCTTTTCATGCTTATAATATAGACCCGAAGTTCTATGGTCTATACTAGTGGCTTATAGCATAATATATACATGATAGAACAAAGTAATTAAGTCCATAAATGAAAAAAATAATATAGGAATAATATAGGAATAATTTTAAATGGCTGGCTAAGTGAAGAAATCAAAATAAAATGTGGAATAAAACAAGGATATCCAGCAAGCAGTATCATATTTGCTTTAGTTATGAATGTAATTGTTAATAAAGTCAATAGAACATTAAAAACAGTAGGATATAAGATAACAGATGAAATATGTTTACCAATAATACTTACATATACAGATAATATAGTATTAATCATTAAAAATAAAGAAGGGATGGCTGAGACAATTAAAAAGTTAATGAAAGAGTTAAAGACAATTGTCTTATGTATAAACAAGGATAAAAGTAAAGGTTTTGGATTCATGGGAAATATAGGAGATATACAGTTTAATAGAGAGACTATAGATATATTAGGAATAGTATTTGGAAAAACTGAATATATTAAAAAACAATGGGAAAAAATTGTTCAGGAAATAAAAGACATATGCATATTTTTGAAATCATATAAGCTATTGTACAAGAAAAAAGTATATCTGATAAATTCTATTTTACTAGGCAAGTTAGCATATGTAGCAAGTACATATATGATGCCAACTAATTATGAAAAATATATAATGTCTATTATATTTTCATTTATATGGGGCTGAATCCAGTGTGAAGGAAAATTTTGTATATAAAGGAAGACTAAGGAGGACTGGGGTTAATGAACCCAATTTTTCATGCAGCTTTTTAAATGTGTACAAAGCCTTAATAAGTTATAAAAAAGAAAATACGAATTTGATAGAATACATTTTGTATGATAAATATAAATGTTTTTGGAAAAAATGGAAACAGAGAAAAGAACAGCAAATTACATGAATGAAGATATAAAGGAATATCAAAATAAAATATTCTTATGGAAGTTAAAAGTGAATATAGTCGAGAAAAATAGGAAATAATGGCATTTAAACATTATGAAAGAACACTACTGATGAAAAAAAAGAAAACTACTAAAACAAGATTCATGTGCTGTAAAAAATATATGAATGTAAAGATTTCCTGTGGAGATTATCAATAGCTAAATTATTTGTAAAGGCTAACACGCTCTATAAACGAAAACAAGAAAGGATATGTATTTATTGTGAAGAACCTGCCACAACAGAACATGCTTTTTTTAATGTGCTAGAGTAAAGAAGTTATGTGAAGAAATATGTAAAAATAAAATGTTGAAAGGTTTGGAAACTGTAGAACATATAAACATGGATATGTTGGACTTTGGGTAGTATGATAAGATAAGTCAAAAAGAAGTGAAGAAAATTGATAGAATAATATTTTATATTTTTTATTTTACGGACATTATGGAAGGAAAGATTCAATGAAGTTAAATTTAATGGAAAATGGATATTAGAAATTCTAAAGAAAATACATTATTGGCTTTGGAAAAAAAGGGTGAGGGAAGTGTTCACTAACATAAAATTGCTTTATATTGCATGAAGATGTAAATAATTTATGCAATATTAATTATGTAATGTATATAAATAATGTTTTTCAATAAAGAACCCCTAATCGTCATTGTGGTGAGTGGGACCCATTTTGCAGGAGCACTTCCTGTTTCCATTTCAGGTGTAGAACTGAACTGGAGAAACAGGGAGGATATGGAGAGAGAGAGAAGAAGATAATTAAGTGGTGATAGATATGAAGGAGAAAACAAATATTGAGACCAGAGAATGTGTGCAGGAATCTGGGGAGTTGTTTCAAAGAAATCTGCTTGATGGAAATGAGTGGGCAAATTATGGATGTAAAATTATAATCCTCCAATTGGGAGGGTTGAGGGACAATTTACTTAAAGAAATGGTGGTGCAGAGTGAGCCAGAAATGAAGTAGACATTTCTTGGGGGGATTTATGGAGAAACTACAAAAGGAGGATACAGAGGCAAACCTGATGAATAGTGGTGGGATGGAAAAGAAAACATATGCAGAGAAAGTAAAAGAATACTGAAGGAGAGTAGTGGAAAAAAGGCAGACAAAATTGAAAAATGGAAGTCCATGATGAGGATTCAAAGTAAAGAAGACAAATAAATGAACAGGTACAACATGTAGGACAATGTAATAGCTCTTTTGGCTGCAAAAACTCATGATGTGAGATCATTTATTCTTATTAAAAAAAGACATTTTGTGACATTATATCTGATACTTTTTTCAATGGAAAATGTTTTGGAGAATATGAGAAAAAGAAAGACTGTAACCCATGGAATCTTTACAAGATAAAAACATTTAACAGAGAAACAAAAAAGAAACTGCATATACAATTTTGAACACAGATGGAAAGATAAACTTTGAAAGGACATTTGAAAACTTTATGTAAAGAACTTCTGGACTTTGCAAAAGTTTATGACAAAAGGGGTTTATGCACTAGTGCTTAGGATTGTAATACTGTGTTAAAATAGAAAAAGAAAAAAAATATATACATGTACCAAGCATGATAAATGTGAAAGGGAACAGGGGTGTTTTAAAATAGTGGGGACAGCCCAAACCTTTTTGGTGGGAAGGACATTTGATAAGCAACTGTGATAAAAGAAAATGTTATATTTGTGGGAAAATGGGGCACGATGAAAAAATGTGAATTGAAATGTTATTAATGAAACTAAATTGGACATATATGGATGGTTTGCAAAAATGAAAATAAGAGTAAGGAAAAATAAAAAAGAAAGAGAAGAAAATGAGCAAAGAGAAGAAATTTTAGAAGCCATAGAAACAGAAGAAAAGTTAGATGAGAAAAAGGTAATAAAGAGGACATAGAAGAAGGTTATGAAATAAGTGATGAAGAAGGCATACATTGGGACGCTGTAAAAGAAAAATATAATTGTATTGCTGAAAGGTTAAAAGACAGAAATCGAAAATTTAAATGGATAAGTACAAACTGGAAGAAAAGATGAAAGGAAATGGATGGAAAAGGATGCATACACCTAATGATGAGGTGTTGATATAATGATTAAGGTGTTTGACTCACAGGTACTGTGTTTGATTCTCACCTTTGGGAGGGAAATTTTCTAGGCTTGGAATAGCCTAAGAAAGATAGCCTAGCAATTACTTATCAACTTATGAAACCATGAATCTAATGAAAAGCTTTCTGTATATGTGCATAGTATTAAAAATATAGTAAAAATAGAGATTTTGGAGTGGTGTAATACATGTGATGTAGATTTAATTATATTAGAAGACATAATATTTTTAACAAATGAAGAAAGATTGCAAACAGAGAACCAATGGGTAGGAAAGATAACCTGGAATTTGGGAAATGAGAGATGTTCTGGAATAGCTGTATTCTATAGGAATACAGTAAAGATATTAGATGTAACGCTAGCAAAAATGGGATGATTAGCCATGTAGTTTTAAAATGAAACTAACAAGTATACAGAATTACATCATGATATGCTTATACTAATTGTAAAGGAAGGGAAAGCTTATTTAATCAGATTTTAGACTATGTAGTGATAAATATGAATATTATAATAACAAGAGACTTTAATTGTGATTTAAGAGACAAGTGTAAAAAGAAAGGAAATGATACAAGAAAAATGTTAGAAGTTATAAGATGTGGTTACTTAAAACTGTGTGACAAAAATTCACGGGGTTACAAAAGGGGTATGTATAGAATTGAATACATTATTTTATAGCATCAGAAGGTTTAGTTATAGGAGATGGAACGTAGTTGAAACAGGATTTTCTGGTCATCTTACAATATGGCTAGAGATAATATCTAAAAATGGGCAAAAGAATAAAAAAGATAAATGAGAAAGCATGGGATGAAAAAGAAAAGAGATTAGTGGCATAATTATGTAATGATCACATTACTATGAGAACATTTTATAAAATATTGGTCTGAATGGTGAATGATATTTATGGAAAAAATATAAAAATGTTTTTACAGTAGCAGTATAATATAAGAAAGGTAGGGAAAAAATATAAAAGAATGTATAAGAATGAATTAGAAAATTTAGAACATAATTATAGAAAATACTTTGACAAAGAAAAATAATTATATGAAAGAAATCAAGAAAAAATATAGTAATTATTATAAAAACAAAGATTTTTATTTATTTTTTTCTTTAACATTTCTTTACCAGGAAAGTCTGACTTGGAACAAAGCCAATTTTCAGCAAAGGCTGGGGAGAAATGCTCCAGACCCATGTCTTTGTGATGTGGGAGGAAACTGGAGTACCCGGAGGAAACCCACATGAACACAAGGAGAACATGCAGACTCCACATAGAAGGCACCCCAACTGAAAATCAAACCGGAGAACCTCTTGCTGTGAGGTAACAATGCTACTGCTGCACCACTACACCATTGTCCCATCACCGATGTTTTTTACAAGGAAAAAGAAAAGTATTGAGTTACTTAAGCAGATTATTAAAGGAACGTGGTAATGTAATGAGAGAAACAAAAAATGTAAAAGGAAAAATAGACAGTACTCAAAAAAGATTATAAATAGTATAGTACAGTATGTACAAGAAATGTTTAAAGTAAAAGGAAAGTAGTAAAAAATAGGAAGTAAAAATGTTATTAGGAAAAGACAATAAAGAGTTGGAAAATGAGAGTTTTTAATGAGCTAGATAAAGTATTCAGACAAGTAAATATAGATTCAGCTGCAGGAAAAGATTGAATGGGGTATAAAACATATAAAAATATAAGGAATTGGCAAAATTATTTTTAAACATTTTGCATGAATTGTTAAATGAAGGTTTGATGTAATGGAATACTCAAATTCATATGGAAGAAGGAAGATAAATGACAAAAACTGGAGACTGATAGTATTGCATAATAATGATTGCAATTTCATTATGAAAATAGTAGAAAAGAGATTTGAAACTAAACTGGAAAATATTATAGAAGATAGGGTGTATATATATATATATATATATATATATATATATATATATATATATATATATATATATATATAGTTTACTATCAAAATTTCGAACCGTACTCCGTCGACTGTACTATCGTCGAACACGGAAGTTCGAAAATGGTAATATCGATGTCAAAAAAACAATCTAGGAATGGATTTTAACATGGGTCGAGGTAGGTGTTCAGTATTATTCCGAACTACAAACATTTCCCCTACCTCGACCCATGTTAAAACCCGTTCCTAGATTGTTTTTTTGACATTGATATTACCGTTTTCGAACTTCCATGTTCGACGATAGTACAGTCGATGGAGTACGGTATGAAATTTTGATAGTAAACCATATATATATAGTATAAAGGGGAAGGTTTGCCAAGAATTATTAATTCTGGATGATATTATGAATAGAAAAGAAGAAGTGAAAATCATGACAGGAGACCTTAATAAGGCATTTACTACAATTAGACAGGAAATCTTATGTGCAATAATAAAGGAATATAATATGTTAGAAAGTTAGGAAATGATGTATGTCAGCATATAATAATAATAAAGTGAAATTATTTTTAAATGGCTGGTTAAGCCCAATGAATTGTATACTCTTTGCATTAGTTATGAATGTGACAGTATGTGAAATAAATTACAAAATGAAAGAAGGAGGGTATATAACACCTAAAGGATTAAAAACTCCATTTCTGTTAACATATGCAGATGACATTGTAATAACTGTAAAAATCAAAATTTTAATAAAAGAAGTAATAATTTTTATAAGAGTGTCTACAAATGATAGGGATGGCTTTAAATAAAGAGAAAAGTAAAGGTTTAAGTGATGTAGTAAAGATAAGGGGCATATATTTTACAATTAATAAAATTTCTGTGTTAGGTATAACATTTGGGAATAAAGATTTAAATAGAATTCAATGGAAAAAACAACAGAAGAAATAAAACAAACTTGCCTTTTCTGGACAACATATAGAAAAAAGGCTTATTTGATAAATTCAGTACTGATGGGAAAATAGCATACTTAGCAAGTGTATTTATCTTGCCAACAGTATAACGGGAGCAGCCGAAAGAAGAAGAAGAAGAACAGTATCTGAAAAGGAATTATTAATAATATATTTTTTCATTTACTTAGAGTTCTGGATTAAACCCCCTAAAAAAGGAGATTTGTATGTAAATAAAGAAGAAGGAAGTTTAAGGTTAATTAACCTAGTAGTATATGCTGCTTCATTAAATTTGTACAAAGTTTTAAAGTGGATAAATGAAAAAGATGAGAGATTTGCAGTAATTATATAAATATGAATATGATAAATTTAGGGTGTATCATAAAAAGGAGTAAAAGAGAAAAAGAGTATATAAATGAAGAAATAAAATATTGCCAAGAAAAATATTTTTGTGGAAAATAAAAAATTGATAATATAAGAAAACAAAGAAAAGTATGGTATAAGAATGTGATGATAAAACATTACTATGTAAAAGCAAGGGAAATCAAACAGATGAAAAAAATAAAACTATAAAAATAAGAAGTAAATGGTGTAATCAGAAAGTAGCGTGTCAAGATTTTTTGTGGACACTGGTAATAGATAAATTACCAGTGTAAGAAAGTATACCATATAAAAAGAAAAGTGATAGAATATGTTTACATTGTCAAGAAGAACAAACTGCAGGACATGTGTTTTTGAAATGTAAAAGTAAAACAGTTATGGCAAAATTATGTAAAGAAGATTTATTCGAAAACATAAAAGAAGTGGATAAAATAAAAATGTATATTATTAAATATGGATATTATAAGAATAGAAGTAAATAATATGTTAAAAGAATAGATAAAAAGTTATTTTACATCACAAGGGTTATAGGGAATGAAAGAATAAATGCAATTATGTTTAATGGTAAATGGATTTTAGTAACAGTATAAAGTAAAACCGGAATGTGGTTATGGAGAAATGAGTGGGGTCTAATATGGGAAAATTTAGCCTGATTGTAAAGGAAATTATGAATATGTGTACACAGATTTGTGTGTCTGTATATTTACACATTTGTAAATATTTGTAAATATATTGTAAAAAAAGAGTTATTTTTGTATATAAGTAAAGGACACCTACTTTTTTTCAGTGGATGCTGTGGGATCTTTTACATCCACTTGAGGTACCATCAACTCAAGCAGATGGGCCCTTGGTTTTAACATCTCATCTGAAGGACATCAGACTCAGTAGTGCAGTATATACTGCACTGTCAGTAATCTATCTACCTGGTATGGGAATAGAACTCACAGTCTTCTGCACGGAAGGTGAGAGTGCTACTTGTACCACTGACACTGCTATTATAGAATTTTAGAGCATACAAAATTAATTTTGAGAATCATGATGCTTGGTGTGGTAATATTTTTATATTTGAAACAGGTTTTGAACTTTGCTCTTGTGACAGAAGGGGAATTTACAATGTTCTGAGCATTAATATGCTGTTGGCTTCCTACCTGGCCCAAGTTTTGATTGGCTGCTCATTGCGTTTTCTGGGCTTAATTTCCTTCTGTGCTTTGCATGTGTTTGAGCAGTGCTGTATCATGTTGTATGCTTGTGTTGCTTGTGGCAGCACATATACCCAAGTGACCTAAGAGCCAGAAAATACCTGTTCCTCTCACACTAATTCATGTGATCTGAAATCTGTCTTTTAAAGTGCTGTACCTACACTAGCAGCTTGCAACCTCATGCAAACCACTATGGCACATATGTCTATACCAGTGTGTCACTTGCTTATTGATGTACTGTATACCTGTTAACTATTTCAAACTGCTTGCTACTCCATGCAATAACTGTGGCATCTGTATTTGCAGGTTTTTGTGGCACTAGCACTACTTTCAATAGTTATATTGAGTTACTTAGCTCTATGTGGTACCCCCACCTATAATCTAGCTTGTGTCTGTCATACAATGCTTAAGTTTGTTCTACCAATCTAATAAATTCTGTGGTTCTCACAACTATAACTCAAGTCTGTCATGTAATACATGAAAGCACCCCTGCCTATACATTTTGTCATTTTCTTACCATATAGTACTGATAACACTGCTTTTGGTTGCCTGTTTTTGTTTTGATTGTTCTGCAATTTCATATTACAACAAACTGCCATTAATCTACCTTGAAAACAACAGTAAAGCTGTAAGCTTCTATTACTGTATTGTAGATAGCATATTACCCAGAATCCATAGTACCCACTCCCACCCCATGAGATAACTACCCAAAGCCTACTTTGCTCTGTCACACATCTGAATTTCAGTCACAACGGGACCACAATCTACCCTTATTAGTTCTGTTGCCAGCCTGCTTATATTAGAAGCAATGAGAACCTGCATGAGCTGCCTCGTGTTCTTTGACAACCCCTTATTGTTACCAGACATAGAATATGAGAGGTACAGACTCATATTAGAACTGGAGGCAAACCTCTCACATTCCTTATGTACCCAGGATACCCGATGTTCACTGCACACCTACACCACTACATCACATACATGCATTAAGGTACTAACAAATGCATTCTAAAGCATTCTGCATCTCCTAGACAATGTACAAATGTACCTAGATCTCAGCAGTGAAATCACACCTCAACCACCTAACACATTACTAATGCCACAAGCTTGAATCACCAAAGCATCATGGAGAAGTCCCTAGGCAGGCAATGTATACTGGCAGACGTGAAAATGTCCTTCTGTTAGGTGACCCAACAGTAAACATACAGCTGTACTACTTACTAGGCTAAGATAGAGGGACATTCATCTAGACAACCACAATGTATAATCTCATCAAGGCTCTTACATGCCTTCGCACTAAATATGATATGACGCTACCATTATACATGTAGGGGTAAATGACCTTAGATGTTCGTGGATGATATGAATCCAGACATGGCTGAGCTCTCTATGTAAGTCTCTGAGGCTAGTGAGTAACTAATCTTTTTTGATCAGTATTTTGCCATTATTGTGAATGATGCTACAATACAAAAAAAAAATCAGTTTCAATAATTTGCTCAGTAACTGGTATCATTCTGGTGGGAGGACAGATGTGAGGTAGCTTGGAGGGATATGGTTGGCAGTCCTACCTGCTCCACAAGGGATGGTCTGCATTTCTCTCCCTGGTGCTTTCAGAGATTGGAAACGATGCTTCCTGTCCATATAGTGCCCAAAAATCAGTCTCCTGCACATACCAACCATATAGCTTTAAACCAGGTCTAGATTACCATATCACTGCTCAGTGCTAAAAGTCTAAACAAAAAAGTTGCCTGCCTGTGAGACAAACCTAGCCTTCAAAAGTATAAAAATCCATATCACTACAGAAACTTGGTTCTAGTGAAGTGATAATGACCTGTCTCTTCCCGGATTTAATGTCTAGCATGTGTTTGGAACCTATACTGAGGATAGCTTTGTCTCTATTGGAGAAATGTCTATTTTATTTAAAAAGCCATTTCCTCATGTGTAATCCAGCAAGGATGTATCCTAGAACTCCTTCATATCCTGATAACTACAACCCAGTCCATCGTCCATGGCATGACCAAGTACAAACCCCCCTTCCGTGACACCTATAGACCATAAAACCTACCCCAACAAATCAGATTCCCAAATTATTGAACCTAATATTATTATCCTGGGTGATTTCAACTAATGAATTTTAAAAAAAACCCTTGCAAACCAGCAGCACAATGAAATGTCATGGAAATGTTTTAAGGATAATGGCTAACCATGATATTTAATATCACACAGCATGCAGTCAGTCCATCTGCCTTCTTGCTATTGATATCTTAGTGCTTTATCTGTATATACTTTATATATCATAATTATGTTTGTCTAATTGTTTTACTGTTTGTGTACTGCACAGTCTATTCAGGTATATGTATACTTTGTATGTCTTTGATTTTATCAAAAGATTTGCAACAGTTGATCATTGTCTAACAACCATGTATTTATCTGGTGAAATAGCCTTTGCTCACATTTACTATGGCTTGTTAAGATATGTAAATTAACTTTATGCTTTGTTTGTAACCTCTGTTTTATGTCTTGGCTGAAAAGGATTTTTGGACAGCCTACCTATTCATTTATCAAAGAGTAAATAAATAAATAAAATCCATCTGCTCATTGATTAACCTACACCAAAAATAGCAAATATTCACAATGGTTCCTGCATATCCTTAATGCCAACTCTCTCAGCCAATTAGTGGCCCCCATTAAGAGTTCAAACCTACTAGATGTAGTCCTTCTAGATATCTTCATTGCCAATTGTCTCAGGCAATTACTGCCCCTGTTAAGGGCTCAAACCTACTAGATATGGTTCTCAAAAATTTGGCATCATTATGTAACACACCTGTAGTTATTCCTCCTTGGTCAAATCTGTCCAGTCTGCCACAGTGTTCTCCATAAGTTGATAACCTAAGATGTCCTCACATCTCTTTGTCCACAGAGACTTCTCCAAGGCTAACTTCTTAACAAAAGCCTCTAACCTAATGAGATTTATAAGTTCCTGTCTCATGAGAATCCCATAGCTAAAATAGCCTCTTATACGCTGATTTATAATCCACCAAAACTCCTGCATTAAAGCTTCTATCTCCATTAATCACAAAACCAATGCCAAGGTAAGAAACAAACCCTGTTGATGGAACCCCCATGTATTATCACACTTTACAAGAACAGAAAAAAAACTAGCTCTAAGAAATGAACACAAATCATCTCACCCAAATAGCAAACTAAAGAGGGTAAATAATGAACTAAGGAAAATAAAAACATGACAACTGCAAGGCTAAATATGAAGTAAATATTCTTACCACATCCAGAGATAACCACCAGGTCCTCTTAAACTATGCCAGGAACCCCAGAAATCAAACATAGCACAGCACTGAGTGGAAATCAAGCCTGACCCCAAGGATTTCACAAATGTACTAGCAGACATATTTAGCTCAGACTTCTCTCATCTTTTCCCTTTATGCTTCCTCAGACTTTATCCACTTAGTATCTTTCCCTTTTATTACCTCAGAGCAACTATTAAACACTGTCTACAAAACCAAATACATTTAGTTTTAAGGGCCCAGACAACATACCAGGCCACTTCTTCATCAGCCTCAAACACTGCCTCACAGGTTCTCTTGCAAACCTATTTAACATTAGCTTCTCCACTTTTTATGTACCTGAAGCTTGGATAACAGGTGTTGTAATCCACTTCCTCAAGGATGGCCCAACCACTGATCCTGGAAACTATAAGGCCAATTATCCTTGTCAGCTTAATTCATAAATAATTATATGGGCAGCTTAAAATCTCTTGATTCAAACTAACTTGGCTTTGTGAAGGGCAGATCTTGCTAAATTAACCTGTGTGACATTTTTGAAAGAGTCACTGGAATATTGGATGATGGCAGATCTATACACATGACCTACCTAGTTTAGCCAAGACTTTTATTACTATCACACACTCTGGCATTATTGATAAACTGACCCTAACTCAGATAACAAACTGGCTAACAATCAGAACCAACTCAGTCAAGGTTGGTGGGACACTTATTCAAAAAGGCGCATCACCAGTGGTGTCACCAGTGCTCATTTGGGAAACACTACACCTCAGCATATACTTTGAGGAAGCTAAAGTTGATGTCAAGGGTCACTGGCTGACCAGGTTTGCTGCAAACTTGGGTCTGTCAACAACATTCCAGATAATTCCCTTAATCTACAAGAGGGGCTTACCTGTAAAGAATCATGGAATAAGGACATGAACTACAACATAAAGCCAAATAACATAATACTACAGTCTTTGAGAAACAAGAACACCCTATACCTATCAAATAAATGGCACCCTGCCCACAAAATTAAGGTATTAAAATAACTTGTCCTGATTTTTTTTAATTTCTCCAAATCCTTTGGGTTTCTAATACCGTGACAGGAATCAAGTCCATTTCTAAGTCAAAGTATGGTTAAAGTTCATGAAATTAGTATTGTTTTGATCTTTGAAGTCAGCCAAAAGTGCTCTTCACAGCACCTGCAATGTGCTCAGTAATGACCCCTTCTGCAATTTGTATGGAGTTACATGAACTGGTAACATATCTAAATACAATTGTAAATTCTTTTTTATAAGACCCTTTGCTCCTCTTTCCTCTAATTTCTCTCTTAATCTTTTTGTATATCTTGTGTCTGGAAATTCTGGGCTTTTTGCATAACAGTAACAATACATAATTTCTTTCTTATCCTCAATAGTCCACTCTATCGTCTTTATGGCTCTTCTTTGGTCTATCAGTTTTGAGATTTTTGTGGACTACTGCTTCCTTCTGCAGCAGGGGGGGACATCCTTCTCCTGGGCCTGGCCTAGCTCCTTTGTAGGAATGTTTCTGTATTTTGAGGATTCTACACTGTCATTTTTTTCTGGTCCTGGCACCAGTGTGCCCACCAGGATTGGACATTTTTTTATCCTGGGTCTTGTGCGCTCAGCTATCTTTTTTTTTATTTTGGACCTACTTCTGTCCATGATATATGCCATATAAAATACAGTCTATATATCAGTGTCATCTTGGTGAGATTTTGTGTAAAAGAGGGCCCACCTTGTGAAAGTACTCACCAAGACTTGATGATGAATTCAGTTTCAGCAATACTACTCTCCTTTGCTTGTTGAGTTATAATTTCGCCATTCAGACCTCATTTGTCCTGACATAATAAGATTTAAGTCTCCCTTAAAGGTGTTCAACCCAAAACAGCATTAAAAACATACATCTATTGACCAACTTTGTGCATAACATACCTCAAACAACTCTCTGAAATATTAGAGGAAAGTTTTCTTAATCTTGATGGAGTCTAGATATATATCTCTTGGAACTGCAAACTAACAAATCTAAGTATTCAGAATTGAGTAGCTTTTTGGGGGCCATTAAAACTTCAGACCACGTTTCACAAGTTATGGGGTAAGTTAATGTCAAATTCTGCCAAACTCCTATATCTGCCAGTTTTGTTAAATCACCCTTTAGCAATATTTATATATCTTATCACACCTATATATTGCAAAGCACCCCCCCAACTTCCATTACCTAGGCAGCCCACATAGGATGTTTATCTGTCAACACAGGTGCAAATTTTGTTTTAACAAATACTATAATAAGTTTCTTATGAAAACCTTGAGCACAAATATCACGATAAATCCCCGTCTGAATACGTCAACATTATTCTAATCTTAATAACTAATAATTGTTGCCACTTTTGAGCCTTTAATCAGGTTCATAAATTCTAATGGAACAAGGTCCACCAACCAAGGGGTAGTATCTGCTTCCTGAAATATGTAAGCTATCTCAGTAAGCAGCATTTTACTTATTTGAAAATTCTTCTCAAGTAAACTCTTTGCCTTAGGGTTAAGTGCTTGATACAGCTTGGCCAACTCATCCAAGCCTGAAAGGATCACATCTTTCCAAACATGTTCAACTCTTGGTGTTAATATGTCATGTAACATTTTAAATTCGACTGCCCTTGCATAAAGGTTATAGTCTGGAAGTGCCAACTTTCCTGATTCTGTAGACAAACTCCTCATCTATCATGTGCTTTTGATGTTGCCCCACATGGGGTTGAATGTAATTCCCTTTCATTTATTGTGCCATCAAACAGTTATTCATGGTATTCTCTCGCAGTCTGAAACCAAAAAGCAGCAAGCACAAACTAAAAACCAAAGAGCAAATTTATTAAGCGCTTTCTTTTCACTACAGTGGAAACTTCATCAGAATGAAAAAACATCATATACAACCCCATTTTTAAATCCCTCCACTATCTAAATAACCAGTCAAGCACAAGTATAAAAACATCAATTAAACATTTAAAGAAACAGCCTATTACATCTTATTAAAACCACTACATCAAGTACAAAGCATATATATATATATATATATATATATATATATATATATATATATATATATATATATATATATATATACATACATATATATATATATATATATATATATATATATATATATATATATATGTGTGTATGTGTGTGTGTGTGTGTGAATACATATATAGAAATTTTATTTTATACAAAAACATAAAAATCACATCTCCATGTGTTTGAGTTTTAATAATCAATTTATTGAGCAAGTTTTATTAATACCTGGCACATTTGTAACATTAAGTTTTAACTGCCATTTGGGCTCTCTTTTCAGTAGAAGCTCATCTGCTATAAAACCTCTTTGATCTTTCAAAACTTGTCCTATAATAGTGAACCTAAAGGAATGTGATGGAAAATCACCAACATGTCTAGTCAGAGCATTTTTCATATAATTTTTCCTTATACTTAAAAGATGTTCATACACCCTTTCTTTGAATTTCCTGCTGGTTTTACCTACATAGAATGATTTACATTCTATGCAGGTAGCAAGGTAAATTAAGTTAGATGAATCACAAGTAAAAAATTGCGTAACTTAATAATAACTCCATTCATAACAAACTCATGTCCAGTTAGAATGTACGGGCACTGGGCACACCAGCCACACTTATACATGCCCCTTCTAGTAGCCCCAACTAGAGCTGGGGATTCTAATAAGTTCTCAAAATATTTATCTTTTTTGAAAACTATCTTAGAACATTCACCCACAACATCCAAATGTCTATCACAAGCCAGAATTGACCAATTTTTCTTTAGGCAACTAAGGACACTATCACTATCTAATAAAGAAGTTGTAATAAAAAAAACGTTTCATTCTTATTTATGTTTTTCTTACCACTTAAATCTGACTGTGACTCAACAACTGAGGTATCTGCATCCTCCCCATTTGGAATGATATAATTATTGTCTTGGTTTATATCTTGAAGCTCCAGTAAGGGGTTATAGACACCATGCAACCTCTTAAAAATTACTTCTTCCTTAATATTATTAAGAAACACATCTGGATAACCCCTCTTCTGGAACATATCAATAACATTGTCTACTTCCTTTAAAAAATGTGGTATCTGACACCATTCGGGCTACTTTGGATAGCTGGCCTTTTACCATGGCTGTTTTCTGATATCGGGGATGCCAAATTTTGATAGTGCAAATACGTATTAGCAAATGTTTTCATTCTAAAAATATTGGATTGAAAACAACCCAACTCTGTATTCTTAATTAATTCGATATCCAAAAAAGATATTCTATCTAAACCTAGTGAATGTAAAAATTAAAAAAATTGAGTAGTATTATTGATGTAATTCATGAACATAGTAAGATTGTTGCTCATCCCTGTCCATAAAATAAATATGTCATCCAGGTACCAAGTATAATATGTCCAACAAGATGAAAAAGGACTATTAAAAATATATTCAGCCTCCCAATAGGCCATAACTAAGTTGGCAAGACTGGGGGCACAAGCTGCCCCCATTGCTGCCCCTGTACACTGTTTAAAAAATTGCCCATGAAAATAGAGGAAGTTATTAGAAAGTATCAAGTCTAGCAGGAGAATAATAATTCTTTCACTTGAAAAAATATTCAATTTGTGTAAACAATCTTCCATCCAGGTTAGGCCCACTACATGTGGTATGACTGTGTATAAATTCACAACATCTATGGTCAAAAAATACGGGTTCCTATCGTGTGATTGAAAATTGTAAACGGCGAATGTGTATTGAGCAAACCCGATTGGTCGAAATGTCAAAAAGTCACGCACGTACAATGGAAATCGCCGTAGGGAATATTTTCCCTTTACTTCAATGCAGTGCGATCTCGGAGTAGGAATATTTACCCCCTTGCCTACAGCATTTAGGTAAGTATAGTTTTTTATTTATTTTTTTTTATTATATTTTCGAAATTTCAAACATTACTCATGTGGTGTCGATCATATGGTGTTCGATGTTTGAAACTTTTGAAAATATAATATAGACCCAAAAAATACTACTCTCGTTATATTCAAAGATATTAATTCTAGATAGAAACTGCCAATAATCTTTGCATATTTGAGGTAAAGCTTCAACACATGCCTTTAACAAATGATCAACGAACTTAGCAATATAGTGAACTTTAGATCTATTATCATCCACTATAGGTCTAAAAGGAGGATTAACCAAATCTTTATGAATTTTAGGAATACCGAAAAAAACACGGTTATTACTAGGTACTTGTTTATCAAAAGATCAAATTCCTTTCTACTAAGTTGACCATCCACCAATAAATCATATAATATCATCTCTATCTTTGCAAAAGTTATATTAATTTCATTGCATGACACTTCAACATAGGTATCAGAAAACAAATAATTTATACAAGAACAAAAATCTTCAGTATCCATAATCACTAACCCACCCACTTATCAGGTATCATCACCCTGATATTATGATCTTCTATTAATTGTTTCAATAATAACATGTCATCCTTTGAAAGATTGTAAAATTTCTTTCTATCATGTGATGACAGTAGATTCCTGAAATCTCATTTACTGATTTTTTCAAAAACATCTATCAATGCATTGGTGGGGGATTAAACACACTGTATCTGAAAATACTTTGCTCACTAGTATTTATACTCCTGTTTTTTAACCATAAAGCTAAGTTCAATTTACGCATATAAAGTTTCAAGTCCATTAATAGTTCTGCCAGATTACTTCTCCTGGCCGGGACAAAACTAAGTCCTTTTGAAAGTATATCAGTGTGTTTAACAGTTAATGGTTCACTTGAATAATTCTACACAGTAAAATCTTTTTTTGAATTCTATACCAGTTGCAATTTTTGATGCTGACTTAAAGGAAAAATCCAAACTCATCATCGATTCTTCTGTTTCTTGGGGGAATAATACTTTGGTTTCACTCCACACTGATACTAATAGTAATCCTCAATATTATTCTGGTGTAATTTCTGTTGACCCTGCTGTCTCTGGAGTCTCTCCAATCTTCGAACAGTCTGTTCCTCTGAATTGGGCTGGCCATTTGGGGAAACATCATTTTCTGTTGGTGAAATTGCTTCCTGCATCCTCCTATTGGCTCAAGGTTTCCACTCATGTTTCCATGGTAACCAGGGTAAGCTGAACCATTCTGATAATCATTCAGGTCTCTCTCAAACTTTTTAAGCTTTCTATTAACAATATTGGCACACATATTGTCCACCTTAGCAAAAATACTCAGATAGTTGGTCTCATAGTTCTCAAAAAGCAGATAGTTCTTTAGGGCTATATGTCATCCATCTCAACAGATAACTGTGCTATGAACTGATCATTCCTCTTCACCATTAGCTTAAGCATTTCATAGCCCACTTTATTGAAAATTTCAATTAAATCATTATAAAAATTAGCACCTTCAGAAAAAACATTTGGGAACTTCCAGAAACGCAAGCCCTTTGGTACAGTATTTGCAGAAATGTTCTTTAACAGATAGCTTTTTTCTAATTGTAACTTTTTAAAAGAAAATAACTTCAATTCAAAGTTTTTTAACTGCACAGAAATAAATTCAATAACTGGAGGGGATACTACCCTCAAATTCTGGTCACCAAATTCAAAGTTATTAGATTTCCAAACCTGGAAATCAAACCAATCAGCAGAGATGTTAATAGAATCCTGCAGAGAAGGGGTAATTTGCATGAGCAGTATGTGCGTGATGTTTTTATACTTGTGCTTGATTGGTTATTTAGATAATGGAGGGATTTTAAAATGGTGTTGTATATGATGATTTTTCATTCTGATGAAGTTTCCACTGTAGTGAAACGAAAGCGCTTAATAAATTTCATCTTTGATTTTTAGTTTGTGCTCACTGCTTTTTGGGTTCAGACTGCAAGAGAAGAGAGTGTTTTTGGAGTTTTTCATTTTGTCTCTGTGGTTCCAGGTATTCATGGTATGCCATATACCTCATATATGTACTTTGGAAAAGTAAGTTAAGCAAGTGTTCATATCCTATGCATCATATCTATACATAGGCCCTTCCATTTCTGAACAGTATCTCCTGCATGCCATGAAATATTCACATAGCTGTCCTAAACTGTAGATGCTTTTCCAAAAGAAAGGAGAACTGGGTAGCCAAATTAAGGTTGGATATATATTTATGATGTATGGTCTTAGTCTTTCCTATGTCATTTCTATATCCACTCAATTGACCAAAGTCCTCAAGGAAATGAACCAAACATGGGATTTCCTGCTCCAAGTTTGTAAGGTAAATCAAGATGTCATCTACATATAATGATATTTCACTGTTGTGCCCTCTAAACATATAGCCTTTAATGTGAGAAGTTCTAAGTAACTTCACTAGGAGATCTAAATGTAAAGGAAATAAGACAGGTGATAAGGGGAAACCCTGGCACATTTCTCTTCCTAGTCTAATGAACAGGGAAAAAAGAGTCTTCTATCGTCACCCTACCAGGGGCTCCATTATATATCATTATGAGCAGCTTTAGCAAACTGAGAAACTGAAGTACAACAAATAAAACATCTCACTCTACTCTATCAAGCATACTCCATATCAAAGCTATAAATAAGGACTACTTTCTGGTTGCTAGAGGTGTCATCTATTAATATTGTCATTTTAAATAAATTGGCAGAGGTGCTGCCAGAGGGATAAAGCCTGTTTTAGCCAAATTAATTAAGCTGGGGATAAATGTTTCATGAACAATTTGTACTCATGACTATGTACTGAAATTGGATAATGAGATTTAGTTTGCAAGGGGTCTAAGTCCCATTTTAAAACTGCTGTTTAAGCAGAGGTGATCTCTGCTTAACATACAAGGCCATGTCAAACCCAGAGCTGTTGGACATGCTCCACTTAAAGAAATCCCAATCCCTCAGAGTCACATGCTCCAGGGATCTAAACCTTGTCATCACAATGAACAAAACATGCTGGAGGGATAGGTTCCTTCCCCAGAGACACCCCAGACTCTGGAATAGATTGCCCATACCAGAGTGCCTCTTTGGCCCTCTTCAAAAGGAACCTTGATGACTGGATGGGAGATAGGAAATTCACCCCAGGGATCACAACAGTCACCCTGCTAGACAGGGGTCCAAGGAGGTAAATATTATGGGAAGAAATAGCCAGGGAATTGTTATGATTAGGCTTGTATAGGCCCTAGGGCCAATAGCCTAGTACCAACCTATGAACCTATGTAATAATTGCCTAATTGCCTGGGGTCATGACAAAGGAGCTGTGCCACAACTAAGAACTAAATTTGCCAAATGTGCAAAATATGCTGTGAAAATAATTTTGCACCATTGGTGTATAACACAGTGAGGACTCCATTTGGTTCAGTTCTTTATTTTTTTTTTCTTTTTGTGAGTTTAAGACCACAATTCTTCTACCAGGGGGTTAAGGCCATCAGCACTTGCTTCTAGTATGCAGTGAGCCAAGCAAAAGAAGAGACTTTAAAACTTCTCATGCCATTTCCTGGTAGTGAAGGAAGGTCAATTCACTGGTATATATTAAGTAGTAATATTCTGCAAAGTGTGATCAAATGACCCCTGACTCTGCTGTTTCTATTTTACTCACTGGATGTACTAACTAATGTTCTATCACCTACCTGCTTCCTTAATAAAGTGCCTTCTGTCATTACTTTCAAAGTTTCTTAACCTTCAAACTGTCTCAGCATGTTCAAACTTGCAGACCATTAATGTATCAATGCAGGATATTAATGCATTCATACAATGTTCATAAGTCCCTCGGCCATTTAGGAACTTAAATTGTTCCCTGAGAGCAGCATTATAATAATAATTTACTTTACCCTACATCTTCCTGTAGGCTAAAACTGTATACTTCATAAAAATGCCGTTTCTTTGAATAAGTCCCACTAGATGGCAAGATCATCATTGCAAAACTGTTGACTATGTAATCCATCCTTATATAAGGTAGCTAACCTCTACCTTAAAATACTTTCTTTACAAAAAAGATAAATTCATCCTCCAGTGTCTATTTTGTTGTCCCAAGCCATATTGCAGCATTAGCTTTATTGAAATATGATGAGTTAATATAATAGAGTATATTTGCAGAGTTCTAGCAACATGACAGTGTACATTTGTCATTAAAACATCTCAGCCCTAGGACTGAAAATCCATTTGTATGAATAATATGTAAACCTTGCAGTAAAAACTTGCGGGATCTAAACACATCTAGCATGTGTAATGGCCCCAGGGTTCTTGTCATAAACCTTCCAAATGAAGGAGTATATAATGATTTAGGGCCAGAAGTGACCCCGTCGCTTGCTAAGACAATATTACAGTTCCTTGCCCAAATAACTATCCCTTCATGAGCGGGGGTATAGCTAGGATTTTCAAATTTGTACTCACAGCTGTCAAACTGCTACCCCCCTCCCCAGCCAAGCTATGGCCATTCTCGTAATTCACGGTTCGCTCTTTTAGTGTCGATGAAGAGGAATTCGCTGTAATGCCTCTTCAGTAATATAATATAAATTCACTCAAACTCGGTCCCTTGAATTGAAAATTAACCTGAAATGTCAGTTCGTTGAAAAATGCAGCATGGTAGTTGGGGTAGAGAATTTATGCTTTTGTTTTCTGTAACTAAGGTACAGGTTTTGAGCTTGAGTAAATTACTAACCACCTGCTACCCCTAACTAGGATGTTTCATTCACACACACACCCCTACCTACCTCTTAGTGCAAGAAATATGGACAAAGCCTAAAATAAACAGGGACAGATATTAAATAATGCTCTCGTGAACTTAGAAAGTTGCTAGAATAACAGGATTTGTGCTAGTATGAATTTTTCTAAAGGACATGAAGTCTGAAACTCAAATGTCTGCCATTATTTAGCAACTTCAGCCTTCAATGATTTTCTAGAAAAATCACAAAATTTATGAGGAACAGACAAAAAATATGGGGCAAAAATCTGGACATTATGCAAAATTTGGACAGTTGAGAGGTATGCTACCTACATACCACACACACACACACACACACACACACACACACACACACACACACACACACACACACACACAAACCTCTCAACCTCTTAGAGCAACAAACTCATAAATAAAACTGAGGCAAAGGCCCAAAAATAGACATTTTTTTTAAATATTGCTCTTATAAACTTAGAAAGATAATAGAATAGTAGTAGGTCTTGCATTAGTGCGAATTTTCTGAAAGGTATGAAATCTGAAACTCAAATGTCTGCCATTATTTTCTAACTTCAGTCTTTAATGATTTGCCACTAATTTGCCAGAAAACCGCAATTTTATGAAAAACGGACCAAAAATGTAATGAAAATATAAAATTGCCAGACACTACAGCTGGGAACCTGTCAAAGAAGGGACACCATTTTAATATGAGCACAGTTAACTCAAAGCAGCTGACAAAATTAGAGAATCTACATGCATTTCTGAAATAAAAGTAATGTATAACTCTGATCATTACAGTTATTTATAAAAGTAAAGTAAACCCTCCACGTTTTCTTCCAAAATTGCTATTTTGCTGAGAGATTATTAGGGGGAGAGCAACATTTTGAGCCAAAATTGGGGACATTTGAGAGGTTTGGATATTCCTAATTCTATAAAGCGATTTATTTGCACATACCTCTCAACCTCTTAATGCAGGAAATCTGGACAAGGCCAAATATATTGGGGGAACATACAAACAGTACTAAAAATTGACCTTGTATAAACATAAGACAGTTGCTAGAATATCAGGTCTTGCTTTAGCATGCATTTTTCTGAAGATTATGACGTCTGAAACTTAACATCCGTCATTATTTAGTGACTTCATTCCTAAATGATTTGCCAGAAAAAGTTTTATTTTGCATTTTACAGCACGAACACCAATAAATATCTGCTAAACAAAGCAATGCAGTCTCACAATAAAACTTCTCTGCCCTTGAAACTCACATTCATTGAAACAGCATTGAAACCCACATTCAAAGAAAATACATTTTGCCAGTGGCAGATAAAGATTAACTTTGGGCTGTTTTCAAATCATAGGCCCCTTGCACATGAAACATACATGTGCTCTTTGATACACCTTCCATCATAAAAGTCTACTCAAACTTCTACAGTCCACCAGTATCAGTAAATATGCACAATCTCTGAATTAGTAAAAGCCATCTACATAATTCCACATTAGAGAAATCTGTAACTAATGAAGAGGCTGCTGCTAGCAAACAACTTTATATTTCATGGTTTCATCTACAAATAATGTGCCTGTTGCCCTTGAGGAATAAATTGCCTATGTTGCATTAAAAACAATGATACGCTAGTAATATTGCAATAGGGAATGGATGGCAAACTGATAACAGGTTTATAGTTACTACTAGATATCTTCACCAAAACAGACTACAGCATCCACCCCCCTTTACAACACAGTACAGTATCAGCAATGCATCTACCTACTGTGGGAGAAGAACCCACAGCCTTCTGCATCAAAAGCAAGTACACTACCTGTTGTGCTATTAACAGCACAAGCAGACTCGGCATAAGCAGCACTAAACTTAAGTTCCCCTGCAGCTCTCAGCTCCTTGTAAAATGTTGACACTCAGCTGTATCTCTGAACTTTGCAGCACAAGAAATCTGGAAAAAGCCAACATTTATTGGGGGGGGGGGACAAAAGCCCAAAAAACAGGGACACATTTTAAACATTGCTTGTATAATTTTGAAAAGTTGCTAGAATAAAATGCTGTGTTATCACCATGCATGTCTTGAACCCAGAACCATTTGCACTATAGTCAGTACAACATACCACTATGCTAAATCAACAGTTTGAAAACTAGGAAGACAAACTTAATGGCTATCATTTAGATAGCTCTCAACCTCTTAACACAAAAAACCTGGACAAACAAAGCCAATAATGAGGGAATACAAATTCAGTTCTCACTTCACACCTTAGCACAAAAAACCTGGACAAACATCAAAAACAATAATGGGAGAAATGCAACTTCAGTTCTCACCATAGCTCACAACCATTAGAAAAGCAAATCTGAACAGAGTTCAGAAATGGTGGTGGTTAGGGACTTTAGGTTGTTCTTACCCTGAAGCAAAGGTACAGGGTTTGAGCCTGAATGCCTATAGCCAGCAGGTGTAGTATGTGGGGGCATTTACACACACACAAACTTCAAATATTGATTCCCTTCCTTCAATGTGAATGTCCTTGCCTTCCGATAATAATCTGAACACACTTGACTTACTTTAAATGTTGATTCCCTTTCTTCAATGTGAACACCCTTCCAATAATAATCCAAACACACTTGCCTTCTGATAATCCATTTGCCCTTGCTTGCCTTCCAGTTTCCTGCTCGCGAATCCATGCTTGCTTGCCTTCCAAGTTCCAACTCAGACTGTTTCCTGCTCGCAGCCAGCCGGACATGATGTGAGCTCACTTCCGACTGGCTGGTATGCTCCTTAAAGGAGCCAACACCCTTTAAATACGTACGTTTTTTTTTTCAAAAAAGCTACCCCCCTTCTACAAAAGTTGTACTGAAATCAGTGCAGTGCGTATGCCTCCCGACGTCCCTGTTCATGAGAGGTCACCCACTGTCTTATTAATCTTGGCATGCCCTTTTACTTTAACATGAGGTGGGGGGGTAGATAAATATTTATAAATGTAAGCAGTATTGCAACCAGAAACCCTTACACTAATACAAACCTAATGTCTGGATCATTGTTTAGCTCCTTAAGCTAAAAGGAACCCCCTTCTTATCAAGATCATGACACCCCTTCTTTAACCAACTAAAACATATAAATCCCTCTCACAAAAATAAATAAATCAGCAAAATATTTGGCTGCTCCAGTTCAAGTGACGGATTTTCCTGTAATATGTCAATGGTTGACTTAATTTTTTTTTCAAATAACAAAAATCTTGGTCCTCTTGACCACATTAGTCAAACCAGTTCTATTCCATGAAATCCAAGAAGTAGCTAGATTTATTTATTTGGAAAATATTCATACTAAAAAATCAAATAGAAACATGCAACAATAATGAAATGGGCTAAAAGCCATTGATTAGCAGATATTCTCAAAACAGTTGAATTTAGAGGCAACCTCCCAACAAAAAAGAATTGTTTTAAGCCCATGTGCAACATTTTGAACACAGACGTAGTACAAATAGTTGAACTGAAAGGCATACACAAATTTTGCCCAACAAACTAGATAACCATTGCAGAATATCTTGTACTTCAAAAATATAGAGTGAAAAATGATACTGCAGAAAAAATACCAGTCTTTGAATTAACATATTTACATAACTGCAACAACTTTGATTGTAACCCAAAGGAAAATAACAACCAGCTACACTTAACCGTTATAGTAAACTATTTACATGAAGAAAATAAAAGAATTCCAAGGTGGAGGCAAAATGCCTCTAATCTGACAAGGCAACAGGAAAGCATGTTGCATCCATCCCAGGTGCAATGGAACACAAGACACCTTCATCTCTCCAGTTAAGATGAAGCAGGGAAAGAAATAGGGCATCCTGTATACTCCTCCCCACCCTATGGATGTTTAAAAGAAGAATCTAATGTACTTTTTCCTGTTGATGCTACTAGTAGTTTTAGACTTTTATGAAAATGTTATGTACTACAATCCGTCTGTTAACTACACCCTCTGTACAACTATGTTTGTAAAATTATGTCTTACTGTGGAGCTTTTCTCCCTGGGCCTCTACTGAAAATGGACATTAATCCAGCTAGACTAGCCCGGTCAACAAATGTAAAATAAAATAAATAAATAAATAAATAAATAAATAAATAAATAATACACTATTAATAGCTAAGCAGTATGCAACTACTTATCCATGTCTTTGAAAGTAATAATCTTCAATTATTACGCAAACTTAAACATGTAGTCATATTACTAATTAGCATTTAGCTAGCAGATTATATATTACCTTAGTAAAAGTAAAGCATCTAGAAGTCTGATAAAGACAAGCAGCTGAAAATGAGATAACTATAGACAGTTACGAATTCAAAGGACAAATTACCATATATCTGTAGAAACACCATAACCTGTAATCTGCCATTTAGGTCTACTGTGAGGCCATAGATCAGTGAGAGACATACGCTTTCAGATATGAGGGTGATCCATGAGTAGCAGCTTTCTGTGAATTAACTGCAAAAAGGATCTCTCTGTCCATCAGTCACTCTCCTTTAGAGCAGCAGAATGGCCCTAGAGCAGTTTGCTGATACTAAGTTAACTTGGCTGCAGGCTGTGAAGATGGAGATCTATTATTAACCTTTTGGGAATAATAATAGTTGATGCCCCAGATGAGCTGTCCCCCAAGAGAATTATTTCTACCATTCCTAGATTCTCACAAGCAGCATGATCCAAAATATTAAGGTAATTAACTCCTTTAAGTACAATCAATTGTAAAATTCATAGAAGTAAGCAGCAATCTGAGGTATAAGGTTTTCTGGTAGCTGTACTATTGTGATTATTAATAAAAGTAGTCAAAAGTAACTAATTGCTTTCTGAGTAATCCCTCAACATAGAGGAGTTATTAAGAGCCACAAAGCAGCTATTCAGGGAGATGGTCACAGTGAGATGGTCAAATCTGACTAGGGAGGGGATAACAAGTAGGGTGGTACAACTTAGTTTACATTAGTGAGAACAAGATCTAGACAACTGACAACTCTGGTGGGTACCACACTGAAACCAGGTTTCTGTAGTTACACAAATGCTGATGCCTTTGATGGTAAGAAAGACCTCGAGTTCTTATGTTTATTGTTTAGGTTTCTGGCATCCAGCAGTATTCCCCTGACATTATCCAGATAGGAATTTGCTAGGGTGGGATGCCCATCATCTCAACTCTGTTTGAAAGAGGCTTATTTTTGTTCAGCCACTTTAACATTCTTTTGAATGTTTACTTTTGAACATTATAGAAAAATGGACCATTCTATTACAGATTCTGTAGGATTAATTATGAGCAGGACAGTGCATCACTCTGCCTTGATTTAAAACTTAAGAAAGCACAGCCCATGGTTAACAGGCAACATAAAAAAGAAGAAAAAATGCCTGGTCCAGTTGGAAAGCTGACCCAGAAAACATAGAAGAACTCAATATTTATCAAAGACGAAAAAAAGTCAGGGCAAACACAATACATCCAGAAAGGACAACCTAAATTTATTTCAATTAAATACTTTTGAACATCAAAAGAATTCCTGCCAGAGCATCAAAATAATAGGTACAACCTCAATTCTCCTAAAGAAGGGCATAACAAACACTGTAGAATCACAAACCTTAACAAATTAAGAGGCAATATTTCTTTTTCTCCACCACCCATAAAAAAAGTGTTGAATACTACATATTCACCTGCTCTTATGACAATATTCTATTCTCTTTTGCAATACCTCTGGTTCTATTCTAAAGTTTCACCAAAGATGTAATACAAAAGTTACTAGAAAATATCAACTTCCACTACAACCCCAGTTTTTGCATTACATATTCTAAATTGTTACTAACAGGTGGTCGCATACTAAGCTACCTTCTGAAATACTTTTTCAGTCTAACTCTAACTTGTGACTCTATTCCACTAAGCTTTAACCATAGCCTCATACTACCACCCTCTAAAATAACTGCTTCTAAAACAGTCAACAACTGCTGGCCAATAGACAACATGCCCACTAGTTAAATTACTATAAAAACTAGTCTATGAACAAATAGTTAAATATATCAATAAATAAGCCATACTCTCTGATTAGCAGCATGGCTTCAGGCCACTTTATTGTACATTAACTACTCTTTATAGTGTGACTAACTGCAAACATGGAAAAAGGACTTATACAGCTGGTGCAATCTTCCTGAATTGCTAACACACATTTAAAACAGTCAGTCATCAGATACTGCTAATAAAAGGAAAAGCTGGTTTCTCAGAAGAGGTACTACAATGCTTCACTAAAGTACTTCTCAATCGAATCTTTTTAGCATATACAAGCAACAACTTTTCTACATCTGTTATTGCCAAAGGTGTACAGCAGAGTTTAGCACTAAAACCTTTTTTCTCTTCTCTTCTCATTTCTTTATTTAATAACACATTATTATACAAATTTTATAAAGATGATATGGCCTTAATCACAACTCATAACCCCCATCAGTGCTAGACAAACAATTACAATTGGACTTCCACATGTATGCAACTGACTTTCAAATAATAAACTTACAGTTAATACTAATAAATCCTATACTATGTTTTTTGGGATACCTCATAGATTACAACTATACCCCTCCAATTATTACAAATCCTCTAAATAATAAAATACTACATACCTCTCAACAGAGATATCTCGGTTTAATTCTAGATCAATGTCTACAACCACACAGACATATGGATAAAAAAGTCATGGGTTGGAGCAAAATAGCCTATAAAATCTCTCACCTACTACTTAAGAATGCATACAATTCTACTGAAACAATGCCCTATTGTCTTAATTGGTATTCACAATACCAGTCATCTGCCTACATTCACATCAAAACACAAACTCCTTACAAATAACACAAAACAAAATTGTCATATTTATTCACTTCGCCGCTTGGAATAAGCACCATTGTTGCACTGAGTATTGCACGTGGCTACTTGTAGAAACAAGGGCACAAGTTCTTCTCAACATCCTAATGTTCAAATTGTTCAACAACAGTTATTGTCCACCTTTGAAGAACCTACTTTCCCTAAGAAACCCTTTACACAATCTAAGGGAGAGTGGCCTAATGGTTAAGGTGTTTGCCTTAGAAACACAAGGTGCAGGGTTCGAGTCTGACAAGGGATAATTGGCTAGGCTTAAAATGGCTCACAAGGGCAGTTAGCCTACTACTAATCTATAAGACATCAGATCACTGTGCTGTTACAAATATCTTCATTTACCTTATCCATTAATGGGAAGATATTCTGCAGTTAGCCTAACTCACTGGAATGCACTTCCAACAGAACTTCAAGGTATTAACAAACTCCAACACTCTATGGTTAATTGCCTCAAATGAGTATCAGTGCAAAAGTGTATAAATTCTTATTTAAATGCATTGATAAAACATTTATAATATTACTTTCTGTTTGTGAGAATATACTTTACAAATGAGCACTAAGTAGTTCCTTCTGCACATACTGTATTAATCAATTAATACATAGTTACTTGACCAAACATATAAATATGCAGAATTCACATTGTATAAGTACATAACTAGATATAAATGTATTGAACATGTATTGTATAATAAGCTGATTAGTCAAAATGTGATTTGTTTAATGCACTGGTTTGACCAACTATATACAAGTATTGAACTTGCTATAACCAAATCACTACCTAAAATGCTGCTTATTCAATGTAATTAATGTATTCTCTTTTACTTGTTATTTGTCTCTGCCATTTGGCACAGGTTGTGACTGAAAACAGATCTTTGGAACTGCTCACTTACCCAGTTAACAAACTGAATAAATAGCAAAATCCAACGCATAAATTAATGTGTAATGTCATGCAACACATTTCTGTGAACACATGCACATAAATGTGTCACATGGTGCAACATTTTCTGTGAAAAAGTCCTCAGAGAAGTTGTACCAAGTATCAGTGTATCTCTTGTTCAATGGAGTCATGCAAAAGACTGGGACTAATATACACTACTGGCACAGTGCGTGACACACAGCTATGAAAAATATGACATTTACAATGCACAGATTTTTTTGTGTAATTGGGTAACCTTGTCATTTTCTAGAGATATCCTTCACCTTTTGGTCTGGCAAGCAAAAGATGTAGTAGAGGTCGACTTAATATAGGATTAAGGCTAACCTTTGATGGAAGAGTGTTCAGAATGGAGATACGCAGGTTGCCATGGAGCTAAATAAGGCAATTCTAGAGTTTTCCAGAGAAATCATTAGGTACCATATGGAACATATGTGGTTTACTTATCCCATCGGCCAACATATATGAAGCAATTAAGGTGGAAAATGTATAGGCATGCTGTATGATCAGCATGGAGAATGTTTGAATATATTCCCAAATGATGGGGAATGGTCTAGAAAAAAGAGACTCAATTAAAATCTGCATGTCTACCAGCAACACCGCTCCCATACCAAGCATAATGCTGTAGCTCTTGCTTTACTTTTGAAGTTCCTTCTAAATGTCCCTTACTCGGTCTTATGTCAGCCTAAGGAGGATAGATCAGTCAGGAATGTGACATTATTACAGCAGTAACTCTCTTACAGGCTTTCATTTTTTTAATGGTGTACATCACTTAGTGGAGAGGTAGGGCTGAAGCAGGGAAAACACTAACATGGTTTCATGTTCGTATCTCTTGAAGTTTTTGAAAAGAGCTACAGCACCTGAATTAATTATTGTATTTTAAGCATAAGTAGAGAATGGTAGCATTTAGTGCTGACTTCTATTTTAAGGATACTTTTTTGTTATTCACCTAATTGATAAAATTTTTAATTCGGACACTTTTATGGTATGGCCAGAGTTTTGTTACTTTACATTATTACTGGTCTTCTCCAGTAGCTGTACAGCTATATGCATTCAAAAAGATTCATAAAGAAAACAGGATATCTTGGAAATGATCTGCAATACACTTTATAAGTTCACATGTTCATGTGTTCACAGTTTCATAGAAAAGTATTAGGCAATCAGCCTGCAGTCCAATTCAAGCCTCGTTAATAAACCATATTCAGAAGTTCCTTCTAGCCTCAATGAGATTAATGCAGGATCGACTGGGGGGGGATTTGATGCTGCCCATCCAGTTATCTAGGTTTACCTTAAAGGTGGCAAGGTTACTAATTTACCTGATATGTAGTGGGAGTTTCTTCCAGAGGTACAACCTGCACTAGTATATAACTCATATCATGCTAATGTATCTTATTTATCAGATGAATAATGTTTACATTCTTTTACTGGGTATTTGCAAAACCATTTGGGTTGTGAAGGAATAAGAGGTTAAGAAGGATCGGGCCTTTCATGGCTCAAAATACTAGAAACAGATTACCACAGCGAAGTTTATAAGATACTAAGCACAGGGCAAGAGCTGCTAGTCTGCCTGAATATCTGAGGGTCTTAAGGCCATTGATCATTTGAGTTAAGAATCTTTGACAGATCTCAGTGATATATTTTGCCAAATGAACCTGATAAGTCTGATAAGTTATTTATTAAAGAAATTAAGATTTCTTAGGATACAACAGATGCCTTTGTAAATTAGTTGAAACACATGGAAATATTTCTGAACTACTGTGGAGAATGATAGTCAAATGTTAAGAAATGATTAACAAGAGCACCTGGATCACTCATGACAGAATCTGACTTGAAGGGTGTATCAGCTATATGGTATGAATTAGAAATGTTTTGTTTATGAAAATAAACTAGACTACATTTTTTCATCTGTAGTTTGAGACATTTTCCTTGCACCAAATTTTTACATGTTATAACCCATGCTGGAAAAATTATGAGTCAGTGGAGGAACAAATAACAAACAGTTTATAGTTCTCTACAAGCTTAGATAGTCATACTCCCAGATTCTTGGCTTGAAGGTCCAATAAAGAGAGGTTAAAATAGGACAGGGCCCAGCCCTGATCCCTGGGGTATATCACTGGCATTCTTATGCTGTCAGTGGCGGAACCTGTGACTAACCACATGCATCTGTCAGACAATCAGTTAGCTATCCACCACATGACATATGGACTTGTATTCAGAGTTACAAATCTTTCAGTAATGCCTCAGCACACAGAATAGTGTCAAAGACCTTGGCCAGGTCCAGATATAATATATGTACACTGCATAACCATGATTCATGGCTTTGTTGACTATTTTGAAGATGTGAGCAAGGATAAGGAGACAGGACCTACCTTTAACAAAGTGAAATTAATGAGGGTTCAGGGTTATGAGATTTTCAGTGTCCAGATTGATGAGGTCTAAGCTAATGCATCCCATAGCTTTATATATATGAGGCTATATGAGGATCCATATTTATGTAATTGAGACACCCTTACGTAATGTCATTAAAATAGCTATATTCCAAGCTTCAGTAATGAAAACAGTGGAGAGGCTTATATTAAAGACGTTAAGTAGGTAAGTAGGGGGTCAAACAGTTCATACCTGATACTGATAATGAGACAAACTAGCATGTTATCTTTGCCCACCAATGAGGGATTCCTAGCATTTGAGAGGACTATAATGCTTATTCCATAGTAATTGTAGAGGGTTTCTGGGAATAGTAGCAAATGTGAGCAGAGTAAAATGTGCAATAAATATGTCGGCTAAAATACTAGCTATTGTTTGAGACAGAGTGGTCAGCATTATTGCACACTAGCACCAAACCTTGTTGGCTGCTAGTTCTTAACTTTCTGATATAGTAAAGAAAAGTTTGTAGTCATTTTTGATTTTAGTGATTATGTTAAGTTCACATTCCACTTTTTTTTTGAACTGGGTGCCCTTAAGCTCATTGCTACTTTGCTTAAGTGTTCCCCTAACTTAGGTTGAATAAGACCTTTTAATGGCATTACAAAATTTCTTTCTCCTGTTATATAGGTATTTATATGGGTAATCTAACAAGGGATTCAGTTCTACATTTCTCAGAATATTTGGTATAGGTAGGGCCTACCATATTAATACAACTATTTAAGTGGAGTTGAAGTCAGTGGCATAGGCAGTGGCTTTAGCAATGTGGCCTGCCAGGGAAGGATTAAAACTTTATTTAGGATATCAAGTAAATGAAGAATGCTTGCCTTAGTGAAGTCCCTAAACAAAGTTGCTTGCACAGAAAGTACCACTAGCTTTAAAGGAAAGGTTTCACTGACTTATGGACTGAATTATTGAGGGAAGGTGATGCGCTCGAAGGTATGCAAGAAAAGGCCACATTTGTGAGGATAAGTTCAAGAATATTTAGTTACCTAGGAGGATCAACAACAATTTGCACATGAGAGATAGCAATTATAATGTCAAGGAACATTAGGATTGCAGACCACCATCTGTGCAGGACAGCCATATTATTGACAGATAGCTGATGTCCACCTTATAAAGACATTTAAATTAATGGGGATTTTAGCTAAGATATTCACTTATTAATGCCAACAGAGATGATTTTGCTGTGTTGTTACTCATATGTATGGGTTGTCTTGTCCCATTCAAGCTGCTAGCAGTTGAAAAGCAAACCACAAATGTTAATTTTGTTCTACTGTAACTTAATCATGGTACTGACTTTTCTATAGTCAGTACCATGACTAAGCATATTAAATGTGAGAAAATGACTTCGGCTGAACAAGATATGCAAAAAAGCTACTTTTCTTATTCAGTTGAAGATATTCTTACATTGATTTATTTTTTTTCTTTTTACTCTCATTTCTAGGCAGTTGAGGTCTAGTGTGCTATCTCAGCAATGCAACACTTAATTAACTACCTGATGGTAGGTGTTAATGCGGTAAGATGGCTACCACAGTCAATGGGGCACAGTTGGTGTGTTATAGATAGCTAAGAAATGTTTATTAATATTGTTTAGGGTGATTTTAACATCTCAGAGTTCACATTAGGGGTCACAAAAAATAAGACATGAGGTGATGCCATCCTTGACAAACATACCCCCACAACTGATGGTAAATCTGACGATGTGCTAGGTACTAGAATCTAAGAACAGAGAGAATAATTTAATTGCTTTAAAACACTGTCTCTGTAACGACATATATATGAATGGGATGCATTTATTTTTGTTGTTGTTGTAAAGATTAAATACTCTTAGTATTAATACTAAACTCCAAGAGCAGAGAGAACAATTTAATTGTTTAAAAAAATGTATCTATAACTACATATATATGAATGGGATAAGTTTATTTTTGTTGTTGTTGTTGTTGTTGTTGTAAAGATTTAAGACTTGATACTATTTAGACCGACATTAATGTGTTCCAGGTTAAACTTTACTAGATTAGAATGTTCAGCAGATGGACTATGTTTAAAAAAGGCACTATGGTAGCACCAATGATTTTACCTAGAATGCAAATGCCATGGTACAAGAGGTGCAAATCAGCACTGGCAAAGCAGGAAGGCCTAGCAACCAAGAAAGGCCTACAACCATCTCCTCCAAAGTTGATGCAATCTACACAGCCAACTATTAAAGTTGATCATCTTTGAGTGCTGTCTTTGTTCTTGATGATGGCAGAATACTAGTCAGGACAAGTGTATTTTTGCTTCAGATACATGCATAGTGAGATCAATTATATCCTTCTGCATGTTCATTTGAGTAAAGGATGTGAGGACATTCACCCGACATGGGCAACTCCCAAGTTATAATTAAAGAATTAGGGATATATGACCCCTTATTACATACTGGATCCTTGCTTTTCAGAAAGTCAGCCAACCGACACCCTTAAACTTCACCCTCTTTTTATCCAGGCTCATGAGGGTGATATCTGTATGTCTGATAACAGAATCACCTATTACAAAAAAGTTACTTTTGGGGGGGGGTTCCAGTCTCAATGGGCCTTAAGGGCATTGAGTCAACACTATTTTGACACTTAGAGGTATGTATATTGGCTATGGGTATGTGGGGTGAAAGTGAGGGGTGTTGCTGTGAGAAATAATTTTTTGAAGTTTCTTAGCTCTTACTCTGAGAGACTTAGGCAGTGCTCTCTTAACATCCTCAGGATAACTTGCTAGAATGGGGTTGTACTGTGCTGTAGGTGTGTGAAGATTGTGTTTACTGAATGTATTTTGAAGTGAAAAGTTAGGCAACAAATTCAATAAATACTTATATCACCTACCACATATTCAAACATTGTAAAGTAGCAATTACATGTTTTCTGTAAGAATGAAGCAGTTGCTACACTGCCTCAAAATACTGACAGTACCTAAGCTTGCTACAGAAAGGATAAAGCTAGCTGACATTACATAAATGCCAGAGCAGTTACAGAGGTATAACGAAAGGGGACATCTTAATAACTTCCTCTCAGTATAAGATAGAAAAGTATATGGCTTGAAGTAAAACATGGTGATAATAAGGAATGTGGCTAATGGACACAAGAATATGAGATGTGGCTCAGGATAAAGTAACTAGTAGGCTCTGTGGACACAATAAGTAGGAAGTGTAGTATTCACAACTGTAATATGCAGCAACGATAAAGTAAGAAGTAACAAGCAGCAGATTTAAATCAGATAGGCTGACCCAGTAGTTTCAGGTGCAGTAACTGAGAGCAAATGCTACAGTTTCTGTATTGGTAGAAAAATTAGTACTAGCAGCAATTTAACAAAAGCAATGTAATGCAATGTAACAACAGCAATGTAATGCAATATAACAACAGCAATGTAAGACAAGGTAACAACAGCAATATAATGCAATATAACAACAGCAATATAACACAATGTAAGAACAGCAATGCAATATAACAGCAATGATGAAATGTGTGTTTAAGTGCAATCAATAGCTGATACTACCTAAGTAGTAGCAACAATGAACAGCAGGTAGCCTAATCTAATGGCTCCAGGAATAGTAACTGCAGAGCAATAGCTACAAATATTCTAACTGAACAGGTCCAATTACAGTAACTGCAGAGTAAGCAATAAAAATGCAGTAACAGAAGAGCAATCAGCACAAACAGTAAATGTATATGAGAGAGAGTAATCCAATAGTCTCTAGTGCAGTATTACACAGCATTAGCAACACATGTCAAAACAGTAGCATGATCAGTAGCAACAATGCCTTTCCGTCCTGTTTGTTGGACCTTTGCCTATCCTACAGCTATAATTTTATATTTTGGTAGCTAGAATATAAATAATGTAAATAGTTCTTCTGTTGGTTTAACTGTTGTAAACTGAGAGAACATTCATGTACCTTTATTTAGTTCAGTGGCAGCTTGTGCCATCGAACTGCAGGACTGCAGCCCTCCCAGCAAAAAGAGTCAAGTTTCATTTATTGTACAATACATTCATTCACTAAAAATATATATTTAAGTAAATATTTTGTGTTGTGCAATGTGCAGCTCTACCGAGTCTGACCGACTCGCAAAGACCCAGAACTCGAACTGCGCATGCTTGTCGAGTTCCAAGTTTTTTTTTTGTTTTGTTTTTTTTAATTTAGCATTTCTGTCAATCTGCCAGACTGCTGTAAAAGCAGTCTAGATTAATAAGGCATCAGTGTGATGCCCAGAAGTCTAGGCGGTTTAACCGCACAGTAAGTAGAAGGGGGGGTTGGACTGCCACATCGGCAGTTACGTACGTGATGTGGACAGCTGGATGACTGCAGATTGGTTCTCGCTCTCTTCTCGAAAAAGAGAGCCAGAAAAAATCAGTAGTAGTAGTAGCCTGTAGCACAGTACTCTTTACATTTGCTAAGGTGCTACTGTTAGTGAAAACTGAAAGGATTAAACAACTTTGCTTTTTCGGCTTGCTTGCCTGCAGTGTTGGTGTTGCCTTGCCTTGCTGGTTTGCTTACATGAGCAGTCACCGAGTCAGACACAGCAGAGGGAAAAGAAAGAATTCCTTTATTCGAGACAGACACAAGTGCAATTATTAAAACTTAACTGAGGTAGGTGTCGGCTCGGCTCTGCACTGTACAGATGTCAATGTAATTTTTTTTTTTTTTTTTTACAACAGCAGATAGCTTAACTTTTGCATAAAATGGGACAATGTGTAGTGCTTCAGTTCAGGTTTAAATTAGTGATCTGTTTGACTACTTACAGTTAAGTATCACAAAGCATGGTTTACACACTGGTTAGTCTCAATACTTATTTTCATTTTACAGATTCTGCTACTTGTTCTGAAGTCAAGAAGGTTCAAGGTTGTCAATCCCATTTTGCAAAAAAAATGCAATATTTAGTTCAAAATATATTGTAAGGTTACCTGCTTAGGCTGCTTTATATTCAGTTTTATACACTTTGTACTGCTTAAGCTTTCTTTTACTAAGAAGGCTCACAACAGCTTAGGTTATTTGCTTACAAGTACAACACAAATTACATAATTTCTGTTACAGCAGAACTTTCCAACATATTAATAAAGTCAGAATGCAATTTCAATAAGCACAGTATTTTTTAGGAAACCTTCAGCAATAAGCCATTGGCCAAAATTCAACATCTGTCAGAATACAAATGTAACATTTTAGTGCTTGTCACTGCAACATTTCTTTAGGTACAATTTCACAAACACAGGTATAATCACTTTTTTATATCCATTTTTCCTTATATCAGTTTTACCAAGCATTTCTACCTTCATCAGTGTTTTGTTTTGCAGAGTAAATGATCCAAACACTGTTTCCACCAGCACAGCTTTTTCAAAACCACAGTTGCTCATGAGGGGTTACTGCAGCAAAAACTCACCATGCCAAGAAAAACTCTGGTA
This sequence comes from Protopterus annectens, assembly GCF_019279795.1. Lineage (NCBI taxonomy): Eukaryota > Metazoa > Chordata > Ceratodontiformes > Protopteridae > Protopterus > Protopterus annectens. Next base: position 1,414,775,091 of record NC_056728.1, on the reverse strand, counting down.
TTTTTCACTTTCCCAGTTTCTGAAGTTGTTATACCCCACCAATAGTTCAATGCATTCAGCTGCATAGAAGCATTTTTTAATGTTTTCATTGGGGTTATTAGTACCAGAAGTCAAATTCCCTACCCTTTACCCTCTGCATTGACATTTTTATATATGACCTTATCTTCATAATTTGACAGTTTCACTGTCAACATTGTTCTGGACTTCTGGGCTTTATATTTGTGATAGGGAACTACCCCAGGCACTTTTCCCAATCTATTGCCTACCACTCACCTGAATCATCAAAGGGGCAGCATTAACTTTACAAAGCAGCAAGCTGAACAAAGGCAGCTGAAAAAGTAAGGATGTTACTGGTGTCTAGGCTTGCATAAACATCCATCATTTTGTAAGCATTGGTGCATTTGCATTTTTGGATTAAATACTCTTGAACGCAGTGAAATCTGCACTAGAAGTCAAGTCAGTATATGTATTGCTGTCAGAACTCTAAACTCTTGTTTTTTAATGTATTATAGACCCTGAGTATGTGAATGTGTGTGTGTGTGTGTGTGTGTGTGTGTGTGTGTGTGTGTGTGTGTGTGTGTGTGTGTGTGTGTGTGTGTGTGTGTGTCTGTGTGTGTGATGCTCTAGTTAGGGGCCACTGACTATTTAAGTGACTTGCTCAGAGTAGCAAACCCTGTACCTTAGGTACATGTGACAAGAGCCTTAATTCCCACACCAACTGCCAGACCTATGTTGCTTCCTTCATTATTTCTCTTCTTTGTGACTCTGCCAAGTTAAATGAGTGAGAATTACAGTCAGTTAATGTCAGTCATTGGAGTTTCACAATTTTTGTGGTTCAAAAATATATAGCAATGTAAAACTTAATGTTCTTTTAACTCTTTAAGTGATTTACAGTGGTCTGTTCTTATCCATTTCCAGTTATACAGAATATGTCTGGTTTTGCTTTTATTCATGCCATGTTTTTTGGACGTGATCCTTGGATTCCTTAATGGTGATGCTCAGTGCAGGTAAGTAAGCCTAAGAGCTGTTAAAGAAAAGCATCCTGTAGTACATGGTTGAGTCCTTCAGCCTTTGTTTGTCTTCTGTGTGACTCTGCCAAATAACTTTACCAGACAGTATCCCAGGCTGTTCCAGAAAATGGACACTTATGTCCGGTGGGCTGTCTCTGACTGTTAGCAAAAGCACTGTACATTTGCCTTTTGAATTCCTGCTTCCCACACATAGATGTTAATGAGTACTTCACTCTCTTGAAGTTTAATGGGTTGCCAAATACGATTTCACTAAATGAGAGTTTCAAGGGAAGAGAAAGTCAATGTTTATCATGCAAAGTCTGTTTTCAATGTGAGAATGCTTTGCTTTGTTTAGGAAATGGCTGACAGTGTTTTTTCTGTAAAATTTGAAATAAAAGTTTTAAAAGAAATCCAAATATCTCTTATAATTCTTAAATTAAAGTAAAAAATAATATGTACCCTGATGGGCTTGAACAGTGTTTATGGTAACTGGGGAGAGATAGCGCCAAGTAATTGGATATTGATGTGGTTGGTGGGATCCTGATTCATTACTTTGCATAGGTCCCCATTGGTCCACAGCACAGCTCCATTGACTCTGGAGGTGTATGTTGCAACAATACAGCATCATTCAAGCAGGACACACTTATACTGAGTACAATTAGAGGGGATAGCTATTCCTGATGACAGACAATACATAGGGAGGTCAAAAATGAGATGTAGGTGTCCTGCAAGCATGTATGCCCCACTCCCCAAAATAGTATGTTGTATTCTGTAATATTTCTGATTTTTGTATGACTTACAGGTTGTTGAACAAAAGCTGCTGCAACATTTATACTCTTTCTTTTGCTTTATTCATTGCATTAAAGAGTGAATTAATTCATTAGCAGGTCTAGTGTGTGTAATGCATTTTAGTAGTCTAATTAAATTGTATTTCACTAACATATTTTTTGCAGTACCTTGTTTAACAGACTCCAGTACCTGCAAAGAGGTTAAAATTTGTCAAGTTATACAGTCTGCATTATTTGGAGTGATGATCATAACTGTCTGATCTTCTGCATCCATTAAGTTGTCTTTTCTGAAAGATCTGATTGTAAAGAATTTATGCGTTTAGTTAAATACTGTTACTTTGGCAGTTAGTGTAGAGGAGTAAAGCTCTGACCTGTTATTGAGCTGCTTCCTATGCAAAAGGTATAGGCTTTGAATCTTTCCACATTCAGTTACCTACTGTGTGACATTGAACAAGTCATTAACTCAGACAGTGTTTTGCAGCAATTGAAAATGTGGGCTAGGCTCATACCTCAACTGTCCAGATTTTCATAGAATGTCCAGATTTTTGGCTACTATTTTTTGGCCTGTTTCTCATAAAATGTGTGATTTTCTGGCAAATCATTCAGGATTGAAGTCACTAAATAATGACAGTCATTTGAGTGTCAGGCATCATATCCTCCAAAAAATGCATGCTAAAGAAAAACCTTTTATTCTAGCAACTTTCTAAGTTTGTAAGAGCAATATGTAAAACTTGTCTTGATTATTGGTCCTTTTTCCCCCAATATTTTTATATTTATCCAGATTTCTTGTGCTAAGAAGTTGAGAGCTACCTAGGCTCCTTGATAATTTTCAGGACTGCTTGTCTAGTAACTATGAACCTGTTGTCATTGTTTGCCAGTCATTCCCTACTGTATAGCTGATCTAGTCCAGGAAATATTATGGCAATGTCACCAGCACAATGATTTTTTAAGACAATATGTCACCAGCACAATATTTTTTAATACAATATGGACAATTCATTCTCCAAGGGCAGCAGACAATGCATATGTAGATGAAGCACTCAAATGCAAAGTTGTTTGCCAGCAGTAACCTCAGCATTAGTAAT